>NW_009627178.1:10403-32021 GCF_000690535.1 Cariama cristata | reverse complement strand
CGCTCGGTGGCGATGGGGTTGGGTCCCCTGCGGGGGTGGTGGGCGTTCTCAGCGGGTCTTCGTGTCTTGGGCCGGGTCCTTTGGGGTGGGAGCAGAAGCTGCTGGTTTAGGCTGGAGCGGGAGCAGCCCGGGGTCCGTTGTCCGTCCCTGAACAGGACGGCTTCTCTGAGCCCTCAGGCTGGTGTGAGATGGACTGGGTCACTAGTGGTCTGTCTTGGCGTGTAGAAGGAGCTTGCCTGCTCTACAGCGCTGGGCTCATGAGAGAAAGCTCTGTTCGGATCAGAGGTGTAGCATGTGGAGATAGGGATCCTACCTGCTTTGGCTTCAGTAAGGCAGGTCCAGGCCTTGACTCCTTGAAATGTTCTGTTCATCAGAGGAGGTGAATTTTTATTTATGAGAACCAGGGTGAAACTTCCAGGCCAGGCGGTCTTGAGTTTTGTAGCCTGAATAAGTGAGAGGAGAGTTGTGCTCCCCTTTCTACCATGAGCATATATTAAGGAAGGTAAATGCACACTCTGGGGAGATAACTGAATGTCATCAGGTGAAACTAAAATTGGCAGGGAAACGGACACTTATTGAGACTTGTAGTGGTGTGGAGATGTTGAAAGATGAGTAGTCTGTGTTTCTTCTGGACACTGCCCAAGGCTGGAGGCTTGAAAGCCCAGCAGCAGGTCTCACTGAAACCATTACTGTCCTGAAACTCTGTGCTGCTCGTTGCATTGCAGGAAGAGGTTTCACGGGGGTGGGAAGAGGTAAGCTTGCTGGCACGGAGCAGCAGCATCCAGGCAGGTCACTGTTGAAACATCCTGAAAAAGTTGGTGTGGATCATTTTGTTTTGAAACCAAAGCTGATTTGGAACAAGACGAGGGAAAATATTTCCAGCAAACTGGAGTCCCTGCTTTTTGATATGCCCCATCCTGAATGCCTGATACAAATAAGTGAAACAACATATTAGACTTTTGAAAAGGCTTTTTAAAAAAAATTATTTAAGGCAATATATTTGAAACTACAAATATTTATTGTCAATGTTGTCAACTTCTTGCTTGCAGCTGAGCAGTCATGCTTTTAAATAACTGCTGGTCTTTGATGAGAGTAATGGCTTTGTAGTTATTCTCAAGAACTGGATCCACATCATGAAACCTGATTACTGTCAGTTTTAGTCATACACAGTTGCTAGAAACAAGGTTCTAGTAGGAACAGTTTGTTGGTTTGTGGTTGTTTTAACTATTAAAATTTGTATCAGTGTATATTCTTAACTGCAATGCTGCCATTTTTGATCATTGAGGGTAGTACCATGCTCTATGAACAGTTTGCTGATTTCAGCAGTTACTGTAAACAGGTTGGTGAAATTGGGTTGTGTTTTGCTTATCTGTGTGGGAGGACTTTATTGGGTCATATCCTAGTTCGTATTTTAATTTCAGAGTAGCCTGTTTAGCATGCAAATGTAAAACTTTTGGTAATGTATAATACTTGTACGGCAGAAATGCAGATGATTTGCTCTTATTCATTACATTCTGAAATGTAATTCAGACACCTAAAATATTTTAAAGTTGTTGCTAGTGCTTAAAATAAAGCACCAGTAATATAGTAAAAGTGAAAATTTGGTTAAATTATTTAGTACTTGTTCAGATTCTCTAAATGTACGCAAATTACTAGATTATTTCAAGCTATTGTATTTTGTCCTCTATTTGTCCCCTGCTTTAATCCTTCCTTAATCCTGTGTGAAGAGATTATGGGCTGTATGTCATTAAGAGTATAAAACAAGCTGTTGTTTACAGTAGGATTTCTCTTTTGAGTTTGGTATGACAATTTTACATTTTAGAGCTTCATATCACTAAGGAAATAATATCATACAAGCTTTAGAATGGGAAAGGCCACTTTAGAAGCTTGAGTGAAACAGAAAAGCTAGATTGAGCCCTTGCTTTTCCCCCGGTTGGTACAGAAGAGAAAACTGAACTGCAACTTTTTAAAAAATAGAGACCACAGAGGAAAAATTGCACACCTGAGCTGGGTACGTATGGTGCAAAGTACAAAGCGTGCAAAAGTCTGTTGTAGTGAAATGTGAATCTCTAGAGCATTTATTTTCTAACTCATCGTGCTCTGTAATTCCAGTAAGAGCAAAAGAAGCCCCTGATGCTGATGTCACACCAGGCTGATACACACAAGTACTTGGCAGTCTCATTTATTCTTCTATCGGTGGACAGTGGCGGTTACAGTCTTGCAGGATCCAGTGCCATACTTCTTGGTCAGCAAACCTCTGTCACTCTCGAGCATTTCTTACAGCGTACTGTGTGCCATAGCATTGATGTAAAATTAACTCTTTAGTTGTCCACATATATTAGTTTTTTAGATACTTCTGCATGAGGAATGAATTCTCTCAAAAAAACTGGAGAAGAGCTTAGAGTGTGATACCTGCTGTCCCTTTTTTCCACTGCATTTGGTTAGTTTTCAGTTGATGGTGTTTCGCTGTAAGAGTTCCCTCGTTTGCCTTTTTTGTTAACTAAGTGACCAAGACAAGTCTTTCATAAGAGTCATTAGTGGAATGGCCTAGGGTGTATCAGTGTAGTGGTGAATGTATGCGGTATGTATGATGGTACATAGATACTGTTGTCAGGGTACATAGTTTTCCCACCTGGTTTTGTGCATTTCCATAGAGCAATTTTGACATTTCCATTTGGCTATTGAAGGAATGCGCTGACATTTTTGTACTTTACTTGATTAAGTGTTTTCATGCCCTAAAAACTACAGTATACAGCAGAAAAGGAATAAGGCAATAAAATATACTACAGAACAGAGAAAATGCACAGTTGTGTCTGTGATGTGTTACATTACATAGGACTTCTGGAGAGAATAAATTATTTATGTGATGCTGTTTCAAGTGCATATGCCAAAATAATAGATTAGGACAAAAGGAATAATTGTAAAAGCATGTGTTTAATTTATAACCCCAAAATTACTTGGAAAGCTGGTAGGATTTAGGCACCAATATTAGAGGACTTAAAGGTCAAAACCTGAGGTTTGTGTCTGGATGTTTGTTTATTGCAAATATAGATGTTTTCAGCTTTGTATTTTGGTTCACCTCATTAGAGAGCAAAAAGCTGGGCATGAAAGGCATGCAAGTTCTCCAAATTTTTAATGTACATAACTCTAGGAGTTCAGGCTAGGACCATCTCTAGCAGATATTGCTGAATCCCCTCTGAAAACCATGTCTTAAACAACGTACAATGATATTTGTTGAAACAGAGAAATGCAGATACCCAAATCCTGTTACATTTAACTTCATTTCATGTTATAAGCCTATGTATACCTATACACAAAATGTATACAGTTTATCATTGCTGATGCTTTAGATGCAGATGCTGTGTTTTAAAATGTGTATTAGAATACTTTCAGAAAGTTTTTGGTTTGTTTTTTTAATATATATATAAAAAACTAGCAATCGATAACTTCCAAGATATGTATGTAGTATGTATCTTGGCATAAACACTTGATCATCTGCTTCTTACTGGAGTCAACAAATAGTCTTGTTGAAGAAATAGTATTATTCAAAGTATTAAAGACTGGAGTGCATACAGGCACTTCGGAGAATAAGATGTAAAGCTGAATTCTGAGAAAAACAATAGCCTTAAATATATGAAAGTCCTATTTAAAACCCAGTCATAATTTGAATTGTCTATGATTGTTCCTTTTTGTTAAATCTGGTTTTTAGCTTTGTTATAGAATGCACTATTAACCAGCAATCTTATTTTACTGTGGCGATGGCTTTTGGGGGGGGATGGATAAAAACTACTTTATATTTTTCACTGCCAAACTGGTGGTTGTCTGGTGCAAAGATTATAAATTGAGATGTCCCCTAGGTTACTTGTTACTAGCATCTTGACAGCTGATGTAAGATTCCTCCCTAGTAACAGAAGCAACAGGGAGTAACAAGATGTGCATTGTGACTTCTCCAAGGAAGCAGCATTTCAAGCAGTAACAGTTTAGAGACATCAGTGTATTGTCCAGACAGATATTTCCTTTACGCAGCAGGCTAGTCTGCTTGAGAATGCTGCGTACACACTTGTAACAGGTCGATTTTATTGTTGAATTTTGCCAGGCCTGTAAATCTCAGGCCTGAGGCTTGTTACCAGCTGAATTGGAGTTCCTTAATCTGTTTGGACAGCCTTACCAGCCTGTAGCTAATTCTGGCATAAGGATAAGCACTACAGAGCTGCATGCTGAATTCTGCATCTCCTATAGAGGTAGGCTGACAGTGCATGCCAGTTGATTTGAGCTTTTGTTTTTTGCATTTTCAGACAGCAGATGCAAAAGGTAGAGATAATGCTGGAATTTGTTTAGCAGTCAATAGTTTGTGTTTAAGCATTTGGATTATGGTAAGTGGTACAGTGATTGGTTGTTAGTTTTTCCTAGGCCTGCATAAATAAGTGGATGACTATTGTGAGTTTGCGTAAGTGCCCTAACATCAGTTTTTAGGATTGTGTCTAGTAGGCAGCAAGTACTAAGGTTAGAATTAAGATTTGTGCATAGGACCTATGGAAACTGGCCTTCATCTGAAGTGTTGGTGACAGTATTGTGTATAATGAAAGCTAGGGTTCAGATTCAAGTTTGGATCAGGATTCAAATTAAGGTTTACATATGTTCAGAGGTGGAGATTCAGCATTGTTTAATGTGAATTCTTTTCCAAAAGACAATTTGGATCTAGTCTTCCATACCAATGCACATGAGCTCTATACTTTTCTCTGCAGGCCTTGTAAAACTGAGCCATAAACTTAACTCTTCAGCTATTACTGTTTCTAATCCTAACTGTGGCTATAGACTAAGAATTCTGTGAACTTCAGAGCAAGATATCAAAGTACATTTAAAACAACTCGATTTGCCTTGGTGAAGAATGCAGTGTTTTTCTTGCTTCTTCACCTCCCTTCCTAACTAACTTTAAGCATAGCAAGCCTGCTTGCTCTACCGATCCAAAACACAGCATTCAGACCCTAGGTTTACCATAGCACCCTGTGCAAAATTTGAGTTCTTCTGTCTGTTTTCCCAAACATCAGCCCTGCCTTCATTACAGATTAGGAACCTGCTGCTGTCTCCAAATTAAGAATAAGGAGTTCTGTTAGAGGACACCAACCTTAAACACACTTCTCTGGTTCTAGGGAATTACGACAGTAATCTTAACTCTACAGTCTCTGCTTACTCTAACCCTAATCCTAGACTAGGCACCTGCTGTGGCTTGAAGGATTTAAAGTAAGTAGTTATATTGAAGTGTTCCATTTAAAGAACATGTATAGATCTGAGGGTTGTTATTGTTAGATACAAATAGTAGAGCATCTCCTAAAATACTGTAAAATTTCATGTTTCTCTATTATTTTTTTTTAAGGAGCTATGTGAGAATGACCATGTTCTGTCTCTTAAACTTTATATCTGGATCTCAAAGTAGATGTAATTTGGAGGAGATTAGTGAATATCCTGCTCAATTATGAGAAGACATACACCAAGGTAAAACAATCTGGAAGATTTGTCTAATAAAATCAAAGAGCACAGAATCCTTTAATAAAACAGAAGATATTTAGAATTCCATAAACTTTTGACTGTCTGGATCTTAAAAAAAAAATGAACCGCTACACAATCATGAAACAACTAGGTGATGGCACCTATGGCAGTGTGTTGATGGGGAAGAGCAACGAGTCAGGAGAACTTGTGGCTATCAAAAGGTATGTAACATCTAAATTCAGTAAAGGTACTTGCAAAAGCTTAAAGATTTTCACTTTTAACTTTATTGTTGTCTGACATCTGTGTAGAATAGAAAAAATAGCCCTTTTTAAGGAAATTAACATAACAAAATTTAATTTTTTTAATTAAGATGCTTAACAAGGTGATTATGGATCAGACTTCAGCTAACAGACCGATAGAGACACATCAGTTTGTATAAGTTACTGATTTATCTTGGCTTATAAAATTGCATGCTGCTTTTGTTCAGTTTGAACATGCATCCTTCTAAAAATGTTGTTAGGCTAACACCAAAGGAAAAGCAAAACTGAATGTGCAGTTGAATAATTAGGGAGTGGCTTTATTTACATGAATTGTAAGAATACCCATCTTAATGGATAGATTTGAAATACCTTCCCAGCCCTGTGTTAAGTTTCAGATATTGCTGCAATGATAAATACCAGGTAGCAACCTGGTCAGGTAAATAAAGACTATCTCCTTGGATCTAATAAAGTTGTGTTGTGCGTAATCATCAGCATTGTCATACTTGCCTAAAAAGATTATTACAAAACAACAAAAATTGTACTAGAGGAGTGGGGAAATTCCCCTTGTATTCCTATAGAATTGCAAGCAGGATGTAAAGCATAAGTTGAAATACCAGAAATCTTATGTTGCTGAGATTTTTTTTCCTCCATTTATGGATTTACTGCAGAAAGATAATTGTAATATAATTGACTGACTTGTGTTTTAGGAATTTCTGAGAATTTCAGGTTTGTCCATATAGTGCTAGTACTGTTACCTAAGTTAATAATATTAACCTAAACTTAAAAAAAAATCTGCAGTTGATTATTTTCATTATTTGTAGGCAAAAGGAGCAACATTTTGTGGGAATTGTTTTTCATTCTCATGATTTCAGGATTTGAAATTCTTTTGTGTGATTTTTTTTTTTTTTTAAGTTTGGGAATTGAGGGTGGAAGTTTTGGTTGAAGATATATTTAAGTTAAAACCATGGGTTTAAATCTCTTCGCTCTAGGTGCTAGAAGTTTACAGAAACACAGTAATGACAGTCACAACCCTGTCCCAAGATCTGAGCAACACTGAATATCCATGTTTGTACCTATGCAAGACTTACAAATAAATGTATTACACTGTTATATATAACAATTAGTTTAGAGACTGTTGCATGTATGTATGAGTATTGCTTGAAAAAAATGAAACCATTTTTAACACGTTGGTAAAAATGACTGATCAAGTCATGCTTAATTATAATGTTAAGCAGTCAAGATACTTTGCAGATTTCAAAAATATAATTTTCTTGTTTTCCTAGAATATGCAACTTAGGCACAAAGAAGTGATTTTTCTGGTTTGGAATATCCATGTTTTATGTGCAGTGTCACTGTCGCTTTCCATATTATTAAGAGCACAATTCAAATGATACAAAGGGATTTTGTGTCCCTGATACCTTGGAGTATCATGGTCTCTCTGGCTCTACTCCTCTAAAAATAATGTTTGAAGTGATTAATCATCAAACACTTAAATTTCTAGCAATTCTAAGTGTTGAGGTTTTTTTAATTACGTTGCTGATTGGTATTCTAGAACGTTTTAAATTGAGTGCAAAATACAGCTAATGCTATGCTTGGAAAATAACATGTCTAGATTTTTTTGTTCTAAAAGCATCCTGTACTGTTCATTGAAAATGTTTTATCTCGGATGTGTATTTCAGAATGAAAAGAAAGTTCTATTCATGGGATGAATGTATGAATTTGAGAGAAGTCAAGGTAAAGTGGTGAACATACTACATTTAAAAATAAGGTTTGCATGAAGGAAAAGGGCATTTATAATGTCCAAGCATAAGACCAAACTCTGAACTCTTTAAATGGAGGTGACAGATTCCACAAAACCATGGGCTGCTGGCATTCCTAGATCTCCTGCTGCTTTGTGGAATATCCCACTATTCTCAAGCAGTGGCCATGTCTCATAGCCAAGCCTCTTGTCTTTGAGAGAAAATAAAGAAATTGATTTTGTGTGTGTGTTTCTGTGTTTTACCATCCTGTTCTTTCATTTTACTGGCAAGTTTCTAGGTGTATATCCAGTCCTTACATCTTGTATTTGGGACATTTGTAGAAAGCACTGTGAGTTTTGGTTGGGCTTAAATCCCAAGTCATCCCATATTTTGGGCATCTGATTTCCTGTATATACAAAACTCCCTAACAAAGGAGTTGGGTATCCATAATTTAGGTTTAATTTATTGGAGATTGCATATAATCTGTATGCCCAAAAAGAACACCTGAAAGATAATTCTTATTCATGAATGTTTCGTAACAAAAAAAAAATTGCTGGGTTTTCTTATTCAGTTCTGTGAGCAAGAGCTGTTACAGCTTCAGAACTGTCTTTCATTGTAGGGAATTAGGTTTTTGTGTTAATCTTCACCCGAGCTATAATGTAATCCCTAGAAATAGAAGGTTTAAACTACTATTAATATTGTTGCTGCTTTTACTTTGAAATGAATTTAAAATGCTATTTTGTTGTTCTTTGAAACAGAGATTACAAGATAAATACGGACTATCAGATGGACCTGTTTTGTAAATTCTGTGCTAGAAACTTTTACATGTTAAAAATTTAGTTCTGATAAGGAATCAGTCACTGTCGAGTTAGCTGAAGCCATATTTTGCTCTATTACAGTCTCTGAAGAAGCTAAATCATGCCAATGTAATAAAACTGAAAGAAGTCATACGAGAAAATGACCACCTTTACTTTGTATTTGAATACATGAAGGAAAATCTCTATCAGTTAATGAAGGACAGGTATGTCTTTTCCGCAGAAGAAATAGTGTGCTATCATGTTTTATTTAACAATTCTTATGCTGTCTTGAAGAACACATTGGAATTTCTGGTTTTGGCTCTTCCTGCAGCCCCACTGATGTGAACAGGAGTTGCTGCACCTGCTTGTCTGAGGGTACAATTCCGCATTGCTCTGCATTACAATATTGCATATTGTAATGGTTTTGGAAATAAGAGTTTGTTCAGTTGTTAACACAATAGTTTGCATGTCTTTGGTGTGTAGCGCCATGAAAGAAATTCCAAGTTGTTTTTCTTCTCCTTTATTAGCCCTCACTTTAGTGTATCAAGGATTGGCTAAACACTGTTTGTTCTGCTTTTGCTAATGGATTTGCCTTAAGAGGGGGGATGGTCATCTGCATGTACATGCATGCATGGTCATAAGAAAGACCTATCTATGGACTAACTATGTGATAATGCAATCTTGGACAAACAGTACATAGCAAGGCTTGCACAGTGGACTTTGGAATAGAACTTGCCTTTTCAATAATGTTTTTCTTTGAGGAATTCTTTTGCCTTTAATGTATGTTTCCTTCAGACATTGTCACGCACTTACATCTCCTAATGTGCAAAGGTCTTTGGTTTGCATCCTAAGATAGCTGCTAGCGATATTAGCACAATGTTACCCTACAGCTGAGAAGTATTGTTCTCAATTAGGGTTCCCTTAAGGGTACCACTAGTAACACACCTACCACAGTGCCGCTCTGTGCGGTCTCTTCCTTGCTACATTATTGTGCATTCCATGTTTATCTGGTCAAGCACACTACTGGCTTCTGCAGAAAGATAGGATCATGACCCTCTCTGCAGAGAAGCCTCCCTGCAGCACTTGAAGCGAGTGACATCAAGGCCTGGCAGCAAGCGAGTTTTGAGATGAGAGCTAGCTGCATCTGTCTGTGCGCAAGACTTGACGGGTCTGTTTTCATCTGTTCATGATGTGTTGTGCGAAGTGAAGAAATATGTATGTTCTGAAAATACGTTATTTTTTTAACTTATGTGAAATTGTTAATCTGTTTCTTCACAGAAACAAGTTGTTCCCCGAGTCAGTCATCAGAAACATGATGTATCAGATATTACAAGGGCTAGCTTTTATCCATAAACACGGTAGGTTTCATACTAGAGTTTAACTGTAGCACTTTTTTAGAAAATAAGATAATGCACAGCAATAACATGAGTGAAAATATCTAGCGAAGGCTATTAATTATCTGTAAAAAAAATTTATTCATACCTGTTTCAAGTATGGTGCATTTTTAAACCATACCTGAAGTTACACTTTGTTTTCCTATAATCAGATTTTCCTCTTTCTTTTTGAAAGCATTGGATATTGTTCATACACTGTTCAGTACTTTTTTCCACCTCAGTTACCAAATGAATAAACAAACTAAAGAAACTTGTATGCTGTTCTATACTATGCATTTCTGTTTCCTCAAAAAGATCTATTTAAGGAGCATTGATACTTTACAGATGGCAGTTTCTCCTGTCTTGAGATACTATAACTAATATGATCCCCTACATCTAAAAAAAAAACTAAAATAACTTCTTCACTAAGAAATTCAAACAGTTTCCTTATCAAATACAACCTGGATTTAAATATTTTGAGAGAGGACTTTTCTAGGAATTACAAGCACAGTCTAAATTACACAGACAGGTGCCATGTGCTCACAACAAGAAGTTTCACAACATTTACAAAACTTAATGCTCATGTTTAATATCTATCTGCAAACTGCATTCTGAAATACTGGTATTAAGCTCCTTTGCATTTAAAAAAGTAATAATTTACTCTCATGCTCGACTCTTATTTTGTACTTGTCCTTCACATCACATTGGTATCCTTAAAACTTTTCAAAGATAATAAAATATTAGCTGAAAATGAAATAAGAAATAATGTTCCTAGTGATCTCTGGCTTTCATGTACCCTGGCGAGGTCTGTTGATGAATTCAAATAATTCTGTTCTGTTCAGTATTATCAAATACCCAGAAATTGCCATTTCATGTATTTCTGATCAAGATCATATACTGTTCTCTGATTATCAGCATCTTCTTTTCCTTCCTCATTTCTACGTGAAATAAATGAGAAAATTAGAATTTAAGAAAAACTGCCATTTCTAAGTTACAATATTAATATTTTGGTTTGACCATAAGTGTTTGGGAATGATGGGTATGAAAATTTCATTTACATTTCGCTGTAGTGAAAGGAGATTGCAGCAAGCTGACGGTCAGCCTCTCCTCCCAGGCAACCAGTGACAGGACAAGAGGGCATAGTCTGAAACTTCACCAGGGGAAGTTCAGCCTAGTAACTTGGAGGCATTTTTTCACAGAAGGGGTTGTTAGGCATTGGAGTGGGCTGCCCAGGGAGGTGGTGGAGTCACCATCCCTGGAGGTGTATAAGAAAAGACTGGGCGTGGCCCTTAGTGCCATGGTCTCCTCGACATGGTGGTGTTCGGGCTAAGATTGCACTCGATGATCCCAGAGGTCTCTTCCAACCAAACCGATTCTGTGATTCTGTAATAATTTCAGCCAATTTCTTAGGGTGGTTGTCACTTTCTGCATGCGGCAATTGAATGCTTTATTGTAGCAAGTGAATTTCAATCAAATTGATTATATTATAACAAATTGTGTGTACCAATTAAACAGCAGAATTGATTTGCTTAGCGACTTAACTGCTCTCCAGGTATATAGGTAGGTGCTCAAGCCAACAGCAAGCATTAAAGAAACTTTATGTGCCTCCATTACTAATATTAGCATTCCCAAGTGGAATTTTGATATGTTTTATATGTGTGTGTCTGCAAATTGTTGTCACAATGATAAACTAGTTTAAAATCATTCAAGGAATTTTATAAATCAGTGTCTCAAATGCTCAATTTTCCATTACCCAAAACTGACAAAACAGATGTAGTTTTTGCAAAAGATTTCATTCTCAAATTGGTTTGTTACTTGATATTGCTGCAATAGCCAATTCATTTTCCTTAGTGTGTTAATGACAGTTTAGATTTGTTAATTTAAGGACACTTGGTGTAATAATCACTGGAGGGAAAATGTGTGTGTTTGTTGGGGGGAGGGTTATCATTCTTTTATGTCGAATTTAAAAAAAAAAAAAAAGCTGTATTTTTCCAAAACATCCTAAAGTAAATTTTGGATTACTGGATTACTCTATTAGAGGTTATTTAAGAAGTGATGACACAATAATTCACCTTTTTTTTTCTGTCTGGTCTTCTATAGGTTTTTTTCATAGAGATATGAAGCCTGAAAACCTTCTCTGTATTGGACCAGAACTTGTGAAAATAGCAGATTTTGGTTTGGCTAGAGAACTAAGATCTCAGCCACCTTATACAGATTATGTTTCTACCAGGTGGTAAGTACATTAAGAAGTTAATACATTATCTTAACTAATTACCTTTCTCTTACCATTTTCTTTTATCTGTTCTTTCTTTCCATCCTCATAGGTACCGTGCTCCTGAAGTTTTGCTAAGATCATCTATCTATAGCTCACCTATTGATATGTGGGCAGTTGGCAGCATAATGGCTGAATTATACACACTAAGACCTCTTTTCCCAGGCACGAGTGAAGTAGATGAAATCTTCAAAATTTGCCAAGTATTAGGGACTCCAAAGAAGGTAAGACTTAGAAAACCTCACACAATTGTATTTAAAAAAAAAAATAAAATTATAAAACATTGACTGTATCTCTCTTTTGGAATATACATATTGTTCAGGGAAGTTTCCTGCAGACTTAAGGTTTTTTCAACCGTATTTCTTTTAAGCTTCCATTAAGGCATGTAATGCTAGTCTTTTGTTGTATTAGCATCTGTTGTGTATCATACCATTATGTGTAGTCTTGCTCTCCTCTGATCAAAGCCAGATAAAATTGTTTAATGTAGTTATTTAAAGCTATGCATATAGGAAAGAAAATCAGAAGTCTCCTAGGATTTCATTTTGTCACAATTTGCTTTCCTTTCCTGAAAGTGTGATTCTTCTAGGCTGACACCCAGAATTGGAGCTTGTGGAAGATACCATAAATAAGACAAATGATGCTTTTCTTATTTTTAAAGCATAAAGGAAACATTTGATCTCAAACACAGATCTCTCATAAATATTATTAGCAATAAAAGTAATGGAGGAAAAATGTGCAGTGTTTTAGAGAGGAAACAATTATTTTCAATTATTTTCTGGATGGACTAAATACTATTTAAAATTACAAGGAAGGTTTGGGTAGTGCATATAGAAATATGTGCAATTATATTTACTTCAGTTAAAAAGTTGTTTTAGCAAATGGACATACGAAGAAAAGAATAAGCTTGCCTTCAAAATTTGGAATAAACTGAAAAAAGACCATATAATATGAATATTTTTTTGAGAATAAGGTAAGAGATAGCAGATGTATATCAGTACTTTATGGGCGCAAACAGAATTTGGTGAAATAACTCGCTGAACACAGAGTCTCCAGATCTGGAAAACCTAAGGGTGGGAGAGAAAAACAATTTCGTTAGTGTTCTACTGATATAAAATATAGCATAATTCTTGTCCAGTAAAGTAGCTATTATCAATAGAGAAATTACAAACAGAAAACTTAAACCAGAAATAGATTAAGCTTAGCTAGGAACATGCAGATCTTAAAGTGGTGGGAAGACATCCAAGAGAACATACTGAGAAGCAGGTGCAAACTCATGACAGAGCAGAAAGTAAAAGGTCAGAGGTAGAGAGTTATAGATGATATGTTGTGGAAGTGAAAATTACTATGATGTGTAAAACAGTGCTTGCTATGACAGTTGTGCATCAGAAATGACGTGTAATATGAGCAGTATTTTAAGACTTGAGTTTTCAAACAGAGATGTTAAGTTTCTTCAGCAGCTCACAAGTCTAGGATAGTAAGAAGAACATTTCAATGTATATTAAGAATATCTATGAAAAAGAGCAACATACTAGCTTCTGGAACATTTTCAATGTACAGCATAAACAAGTTCCAGAAGTGCAGGGAGATCAGAGAGAGAATTTCACTGAGCATAGTAGCAGAGCAGCACTGAGCTGACTGCTGTGGTTTTTCTCTAATCTTATAAGTAGTTAACAGAAGCAAATCATGACTGTTTACACTCTGTCGTTCACTGCCTAGCGAGCTGATTGCTTGGGAAAGCAGGGAGTATTACCAGCTGAGTATTTCAGAGAAAACTGTAGTCTCTTCTAAAGACGCTAAGAGTTAGACACACTGTTAAGTCAGCCCTCTATGATCAGGAAGCTGTAATTAGTTCCTTTGTGCCCCTGTCATCTCCTGGGCAGACTTGGGAATTTCATCTCCTTACGACACTGCTAAGGCATTCTTCAGGGAGGTCACTGTGTAAGAAGGGTACTTAAATATTATGATAGGAATTATCACAACAAATTACGCATTTGTTACAAGTGAAGTACTGTTCTGCATTCTAAAAAACATAAGCAGTTATTTTAATAGTCTAGTTTTGCAGATAGTTTTACAAATAGTATTTTTCTCAGACATGTATTTTCATTTATTCCATTATCCTGTAATAAGGGATTACAGGAATTATGCCCAGCAACTATCTTCATTCCAATTTGCCTTCCTTTGTTTAAGCCCATAATACCATACCAATGACTTCTGTGAGTGTGGGTTTTTTAAATAGAGACAGGCAACTATTTTGCTTTATTTTATAAATGAAGTTACTTTATAAAATGTTGCTTTATTTATTTTATAAATAAGCATTTATTTATAAATAAAAACCTTTATTTATTTATATAAATTTAAAAACCCCTTTATTTTATAAATAAAGCCATAAGTTGCACCATTCAAGTCCTGGCAGTGATGGTGTAGTGTGCCAATTTAATGAAAAAGGTGATGACTATCTGAAAAGGAGAGATTAATGAAATGCATTTTCATTAGTTGAAGATTGGCAATGGCACTTTAAACAATTAAATTTTATTTATTTTTTATAATTGAAATGTATTTTTCATTTTTGCACTTGTACAATTGTCATCAGTTCAACACGCAGTCCTTGCTACTTCGTGCTAAATCGTTTGATTATGACTACCTCTGGCAGATAGAATGTCACCAACTCCAATAAAGGAGGGAGATGCAGTGGAGGAGGAAAGAGTCTATCTCCATTAATTTAAATGAACAAATTATTCTGAGGTGGAATAGGAAGTCACTTGAAGTCTTGAGACTTACTTTAACCAAATGTGGTTTATAATTATATTTAAGTTCTTTGATTACCATAGACTGTGTTAACAGAGCTGAAACTGTTGTACATAAAAAGATGAGTAATAGCTAACATGGTATCTTAAGACCAAATTCTGTTGAATCGATCCAACTTCCTCCTGTGGCAGTGTAACAAGCTTTGTGGATAGAGGAGAAGCACTAATATCATACATTGTCTTCAGTAAGGTTTCTGATGCTGACTCTCATAACGTTCTCATCAGCATATTTATATAAACAAACTGTATGATAAGTGCATACCTGTTTTGAAAGCTGTATTCAGAGAGTAAGCTTTACTGTTTTGCATTCAAAATGAAAGATTGGACTCTTGAGTGGTTCTGCATCTGATGAAGTTTTAAGATTGTATTAAAGGTCTTCTGATGGAATAGATTTTACTTCTTAAGTTGGTAGGTAGCAGGCTGGGAAGGATCGAGTATGTTAGAAGACAAGATTAGAATTCATAGTTTCTTTATAAAATTAGAGATATAGCTTTAAAAAAATGTCTTTAGTAGTGTGTAGAGTGCTGTACTTGACAGGAATAATCAGCTGCATAAATATCTGGGGATAACTACCCAGCTAACACATCCGTAGAATAGGATGTAGGAGCTATATAGTGCATTGTATGTCAACAGTATTTTGTTGCAACAAAGATAAATACCATACCAGTGTGTAGAGAAAGGAATATAGTCCACTGACGTGTGAATTAATCTTTCTGCTCCTCTTGCTATATTATATCCAGTTTAAAGTTCTGCCTTTCAAGAGTGAAAAATCAGAGTTCAGAGAAGAACAAAACTTAAAAAGCCTAGACCAAGGAATTCATTTTTTTTTGCGTTTCTTTAGCCCTATACAAAGGAAGACTGGAAGAAAGGAGAAGAAATACACCTTCTAATGTATGAAGAAGGCTGTTCTAGAGAGAAGAAAGAAATACTACTTCTTGGTACCCATGAATGATAGCATACTCAGCAATGGTCTTTTATTGTCATAAGAGAAACCTACATTTTTCTAACCTTGAGGAGAATTAAGCTCTGGAATAGACTGTTTAGAGCAGTTGTGGAGTGCCAGAAACTGGGAGCTTTTTGAGACTAACACCTGTCAGGAAGGGACAAGAGCATGGACTAATACAATCTCTTGAGGTCTTTGATAATCCTATGGTTCTGTATTCAAACAGTGCAATTATCAAGCAATGAAGGACTTCAGGTTTTACTTTTTGAAAGTTAAACACTCGGGGGTGGGGGGGGAAGAAAGTTTTCATCTGGTGGTCATGGCTTTTTTCTGTTGCAATAGTGTATAGTTGTAATTTAATCACTGACTATCTTAATGGTGGAATCAGTGGTATTTGTATCGGCAGCATCATGGTTACACAACCATGGCATGCTGGGTGGAAGGGCCTCACCTCTACTATTCCCATGAAGAAGGTATGTTGAAGTCAGCTGTTTGAGCTCATTTCTCTGGTAGATGAGATGTTCGGTACTGCTCCTGGTACTGCTGTACTCTCTTCTCCTTCAGATAGTGTATGTCCAAGTGTGGTATCCACAGTGATGATTCCACCTTTCCCTCAGGAGAGCTTGAGAAGGACTGCCATTGGAGACTGATGCTGCATTCACTGGTGTAATAATTGTAATGGAAAATAGGAATGCCTGTTTTCCACTATATAGGAAGGAGCTATGCAGACCAAGCGTGACTCAAGCTGCAGAAAATTAAATTTGATCTAATACCTCAAAGATATATAGTCTTTGTTCTTTTTTGGTACTTATTTTTCTTTCCTTTGAAACAGAGTGACTGGCCAGAAGGATACCACCTTGCTTCTGCCATGAATTTCCGTTTCCCACAATGCGTCCCTATAAGCCTAAAAACTCTCATCCCAAATGCAAGCAATGAAGCAATACAGCTTATGAGTGATATGCTGAACTGGAATCCAAAGAAGAGACCTACAGCAAGTCAGGTCTGAGCACCTGGATGATTAAGTATAAGACTGAAATTTCTTGCATTGTTGAAAAATTGTATTATAGAAACCAACTGATTGTCATAATACTGATGGCCAGAGAAACATCTCCTCATTTTGAACACTTCAGTGGGAATGAGACTGAGTAGTGAGGACAGAAAGTTCTAAACCTGGCTCAGCAGACATCATAAACTCTTTAGTTATTTCTGCAGTGTTGTCTTCTGTATTGGCATATTCTAAAACTTTCTCTGTACAGGATAGAGAAAAATCTGAGCTGCAAGTTTCCTGAATTGTAACTCTAAGTTGCTTCTACCGCCTTCTTTTTCCTCCTGTATCTGTACGAAGTGGGATGTTGAAAATTAAGCTTTCCTTTTTGTGAAGCTGCAGATGGAATGCAGCATGGAAGAGCTAAGGATTATTTTTACTTGGAGATGGGATGTGAACTAAGTGGTAAGGAAAGAACTCTGTGAAGAACATACCAATGGGTCACAAAGGTCACAGTTTTCCACCAACTTAATTTAAAAAAACATATTTCAAGTACCAAAGATGGTTACATTCTACTTCTTTCTTTGGTTGGTTTTTTAGTATTCAGACCTAATGTAATCCTATTTAGAAGGTATAAAGGGGAATACAATTGGGAAAGAAAAAGGACATATTGCAAGTTATCCTAGGTGGATGTAATGCAAGTGATTCAGAAGTGGTTAAGCAGATGGTACCAAGTAAAGCAACCATTTCTCTCCACTTTATAAAGCATATCTATTGTTATAGTCACTGAGATCTAACTGTAGTCCAGTGCTATATATCTCTGCGCAGAATACTGCATGGTGCTTTATGGAAGCAAATAGCCAGCTTTTGCCCAAGTGAGTTGTCAAGGAAGCAGCTGCAGCAGTTGTGTAATCCTGTAATCCACAGCCAAAAGGGAGAGTATAATGCATATACATGGAAATTTGTACAAAGGCAGCAATTCTCAAGTGCATCTGAGGCAAACCATCTCTTTGAGAACTAACAAAGAGTAGGATCCTACCCAGAAGGAGAAGCAGAGTGTGTTGTTTTGACATAGGAGGAGCTGTGTTAGTAAGCTATGTCCATGCTGTGCGTCTAGCAGTGGAAATGAAAAGGTCCAAGAAAAAGAATGAAATACACATCTGCCTGAAGACAGACACTGTAGTTTCCCAGTGAGCATAATGAAGGTACAGTAAGCACAGTGAATGTACTTCAAAGCAAAACAAAACCAAGGAAAGCTGGTGATAAGAAACTTAAGGAGAAACTTTGCTCCTTAACATGCTCTAATTGTAAAACCCATACATTAATATTAAATGGCAATCATCACACTTCGTTTGTTTGGGTTTCTTTGTAATTAAAAAAAGCTGTTCATCGAGTTGCCAAAACATGGTTAGCAGTGGAAACATTTAATAAAGCATGTGGTAAAGGTAGTGGAGACTACCTGTTTTAAGATTGAAATTTGTTACTGCATGAATATAGAATGGTGTTCAATGAAAAATGCATGTCAAAGCACAGACTCCACAAAACCTTGAAGTAAAGGAGGTAAAGAAAGGACATGACTGCTGTAATATGTACAAGTGGATCCATCTTATGAAATTATATGATGGGAAGAGTTTAAAATACAGAACTGACAGTTATCAGTACACACTGTTTACATATGATCTCATTATGCATCTGTCTTGCATCTGTGCTGTAGAGCTTGCTCAAATGCTTCAGAAACCTGCCTAGATCCTTGATGAGGTTACCAAAGTCAACTTTTTGAAGTAAAATTAGTTTGTTGTATCATCTTCTCCAGGCTTTGAAGTACCCTTACTTTCAAGTTGGCCAAGTTTTAGGACCTCCTCGACAGTATCTGGAGAAGCAGGCTCCTATTAAACCAGTTCAGCCAACAGAGCCAAAGCCAGCTTTACCTAAACTGGAAGCTATAGCCAAGCCTGAACATTTGTCTTCACCTGATGTACCTGACAAAGCACAGCCACAGCCCCTGTCAAGGGTTAACCTCCAGCCTCTCCAGCAAATTCAGTTGCCTCAACATATAGCTAACGAGCAAGTACCAAAACAGCAGCAGCCACAGGCACAACCATTTTTTCCAACTATCAATAAAAACTCATCACCAGTAAGTTGTGTTCAATAAATACTTAGGTGGTTTTATTAAAAGTTCTTACTGTATTCAACAAGCCAATCCCTTGAAAATTGTCATACTTTTTGTTAGAGGAAACACAGATAGATAATTAGGGTCTAATTAAGGGTATAACTGGCCACTCTACCAAAATTTTACAGCAAATCAGAAGAATAGATTGCTTGTAACAATGTATGTTCATTTATAATAGCCTTTACTGACATGCTTATGCAATAATGTAGTTATGACAGCTATCGTTTATTGACCTTCAAGAAACAATTCACAAAAATATTATTAGTATACAATAGAGAAATGGAAAGGGAGAACTTCATTTGCCTCAAGCAGCAAAATACCTGCGAAAGTTCATCCAATTCCTAAGCTTTTAAGAATTTAACAACTAAGATTTTTTAAAGTAAGAATATTAAACTTTTGTTTGTAATCTTCATTTTGCTTTCCACAATATAAAGTATGACAAAAATAATAGGTATTCAGAAAATACTTGAAAGCAAACTATAGTCAGATTAAAGGACAGTTTTAAAATCTAGTAACTTCTTTGGAAGAGAATGTTAAGGAAAGGCATGACTAACTTTTTATTTGCTGTATTTACATTGGGGCCACAGCAACTGGCACTCCTAAACTCTGAGCATGATTGCCGTGAATGTTCTGCACCACTGTGCCCTACTTCTTGACAGTTCGTCTACCACTGTTGAGGGCTTGAGTTCAGCAAGATACCAGTAGTAGAGGCTGAGCACTGAACTGGGTCTGCAAATAGAATCTTAGGTTCACTACTTCAGGTAGATTTGAGCAATTTAAGCATGACAGTCCAAAAGAACTACGCTCAAAATACCTCCTGGCATTATTGTTATGTTTTGTGCTTAAAATCATTCTGAGACTGTGACCAAAATAGGCACAACGCAACAGGAAAAATTCCCTCAAAGTTCTTAAGTGGTAGTCAGGAAGTAAACTAGATAGAAAATATAAAATTTTAAGAATTTAATTGAACCTCTTTTTTTTTCTATTTAAAATAGAAACAAGCAGCTAGTGGCCCTCAGAATGGTGCAGTAGGTCCTAAAGGCTGCAGAAGGCGATGGGGTCAGACTTTGGTAAAGGCTGTGGATAGCTGGGATGACTTGGATGACACTGAATTTGGAATGTCGTGCTCAAAGAAGCCTAGCATTGCACTGTTAAAAGAGAAGAAAACTAAGGAATGTCTTTTTAGGTAAGTCCTATAATTATAAAATCACAATTTTTTTAGTAAACAGTCTCCAGTAGATTTACAGATTGATTAAGACAAATCTGCTAATATTTAAGTCACCAAAATTCTGCAAGAATGCAAAGAGCTATATAGCAGACCAGCTTTGAGTGTGGTGTTGATACAGCACCAGTAATATCCAAACTGAATAAAATTTTTTTTCAGGCACTGAATGGTTTAGGTGTTTGTCATGTTATTAAGAAACTGTGTGTTTTACTAAAATCAGATATACTAACTTCCTTTTTCGGTTATGTTTGGTACTAAGTTCTGCCAGAGTTATCCACATTTGCTTTTATTCCATAGTATTGGGTACGCTTTTTCCCTCAAAGGCCCAGGTCAAACTCTCATAAGGTATGAGATTTGGCTTTTACTTTGTGGGAATAAATTCTACTCATGAAAGTACGGTAACAGAACAGCACTGTACTCTTTAGGCTAGGGTCAGTGTGTGGTATTCTGAGCTGGAGTTGTTGGTCACATTGTTTGAACATTTTGATTTTTCAGTGTGCCAGAACCAAAAGCTTCATGCTGTATCCAGCCAGGAGGGGAAAATAAGGTTCCGATGAGAAATGATTCTGGAAGATCAAATACGTCAGCAAAACAGTACTATCTAAGACAATCAAGGTATCTACCTGGTAAGGGTAAAAGTCAATACATATGGAAAATACAAGCTGTGAACAATGTATGTACAGTATATTTAAACTTTATATTTCACACTGGATAATTTTGCTGATCTTAACCACACTAAATTTTCAAGTTTTGGACTAAATGCCTTTCCCAGAACATACCTGATTACAGTTGATGCAGAAGTTCCTGCCTGTGCAAACATGGAAGGGAGCTCAACACTGCTTGTATACCGTAAAAGTTCACAGGCCCTCTTATGACCAGTAAGATATAAAACCCTTAGTAATATGAATCCAACTTCTCTTGGATTCCTAGGAGTATATCCTGATTGACCCATAAGCAAGTATATCTGAGGACTAAAGAAACGAGAGAGCGAGCATGCTCTCAGTTCTGCAGTGTCAGGAGGTTTTTTGTTTTTTCTTTAACTTAAAGTTCTGATAAGCACAGTTACCCTTCTTGATAAGAAGTGTTTAGAAATATCAGCCACTCGCAGTGGTAGGAATTCACACACTCACTTCCCTTCTCAAGGCAGTCATCCTCCTTAAAAATAAATAGATAGCTTAGTCTAAATCTGGGAAAAAATACGAAATGATGTAATTGCTAGGAATAAGAATGGGAAGGAGGAGGAAAAAAAGGGAATGTTTCCTTCAGTTACTATTCTGAATATATTCTATAATCAAATTATTTCCTTGGTGTCTTGTTTCCTTGGTGTCTTGCTTAGTATCTTTTCTTTATTACCATGATGGTTTGCACAATTACAGTACGTGGATCATGACTTTTGTAATCCACATATGAGAATTTAGGTGGCTCACAGGAATTCCTGATTGTCAGGCAAGTTGTTGTGTTACACGAATTTCTCAGGAATTCATTACGCCAGTGATAACTTCTGAATATGAAATCACTTCTTGAATCTTAAATGGGATGCCCAGAGGCTCAACAGTTTAATTC
>NW_009627178.1:0-10372 GCF_000690535.1 Cariama cristata | reverse complement strand
GACAGAAAAAAAAAAAAAAGAAATGGTGGGGGGGGGGGGAGCTTCCCTATCTAAAGGTAACACAAATGGAAAGTTCATCTATATTTCTTATCTTTTTTTTAAGCATGCTTCTAATGCCTCTCTGGTTTTAGTAGAGTTTTCAGTGAGAAAGGCATAGATGTATAAAATAATTAATTTCAGCACTTGAGAGAATAATAGTTCCAAGGAGCATATTTGTTATTTATCCATATTACTTCAGTTCTCTTACCACTAGATCTGGGAGCTGCTTTCATGCTGTGTAATCCCATTAACTCTTGTAATGCTTGTAACATGCTGAAGTAAGAAGAACCTCTTTGTCCTACGTTTTAACTTACCCCTTGAAGAAACAGTTTATTTTCAGCCTTGAGAACTCTAGTTCTTGATAGGTATTTTTAATGTGTTAATTGCTTGAGAGTCAAAAATATCAATAATGAGATTATAGTTTTATAGAAACAAAGTAACTGTACTAAAAAGGCTTTTAAAAGTTCTCTTGAAAGCATGAAAAGAGTTGTTCTTAAGTCAATGTCTGTAGTTTTTGTGGTTTGGCTGAAAAATCTAACCTAATCAATGGACTCTTTTACATTAATAGTGTTTACATTATACCACAAATAATTCAGTATTGTTTTACTGTTCTAGAAATGTCAATTTTTCATTGGTTGAATTATGTTTGAAAATTGATAACATCTTCCATAATTTGTTTTCTAAGGTGTAAACCCTAAGAGTGTCTCTTTAGCAGCAGTCAATAAAGAAGGATCACATGGAACTTGGAACAACCAATTGTTTTCTAAACCACTGGTACATACTGGAGGAGGAGTGACTTTCAGCAGAAATACTACAGGTAAAAGTGTAATTAAAAGTGGTCACATTATATCTCATCATACTTTAATTAAATTTAGCTAAGACTATCTGAATTAACTTCTGTTGTCAGGCTTAGCTTCTAGGCTAACTTTTTTTTTCTTAACAACAGACTCTTAAAATAACAATTTCTTCATATGTAAACTATGTATTTTGCTTTCAGAGCATAAAGGAAGTATAGACCAGCCCCTATTGTAAATTTCTGTCAAGATAAATTTTGCCCCTAATCCTCTTAGACTATTATTTTACTGTGTTAATTGAAGCAAATAGTTTGACCTCATTACTGCCTGGTCCGTGTGCCGTGGAACACTATCAAACAGCAGTCTCACATAGGAAAACAAGATGGTGGATGGTGTGCTCATGTAATAAAAGTATTGCCTAATATTCTAAACATGTCTTTTAACAGTCTACTAGCCTTGTCCTAAATATGTTGCTGGATGAAAAGTCCCCTTATTTCCAGCAAGGAACTTGCAGTAAAGTGCCTTTTCATACTACATTTTGTGAAGAATACTATTATCAGCATTTTATAAAGTGAAGACTAAGACTAGTAAAATGGCTTATCTAAGATTTCACTAAGAAAAACGTAAGACTCAAGACTAAAATCTGTTTGCTGACCACCAAGCCCTATACTTTAAGTACACAGTCCCATCGTCCTGTTACGGGAGGTTACCTTGTTAACAACTTTGCAGCAATTGTCCAGCTAGCATGAGTCACTCCCAAATACGTTAATGCCAATAAACCACACAGCCTTACGTGCTTGTACAGAAAGAACTTTAGAAGGTTTGTTTACATGCAGATGCTGCACCACTTTTTAATAGAACTTTAGTAGCCATTCTGCAGTGTCAACAAACCTGATTTTCCCTCTGAAAGTCAGGTGAGCTGTAAGTTGTTCATCTGAAAGTATGTGAAAGATTTTAGGAAGTGGAGAAATAACACCACCTACCAGAATTTTGATGGAATAGAACAGACTTTTTAAAGCAATCCTCATATATACCTTATTGTTTTTCAAAATATAGTATCTGGGTGCAGATTAATTAATCAGAATTAATTAATACATTCGTAAAATAGTCTTGCAAGGGAATTAGGCACAAAAAGGCAAAGAGTGGTTTCCAAAAGTATGCATTAATAAGCTAGACATCTACCTACTGAATTGCACTGAAAATAAAATTAAAGTGAATGCTAATGGTAAACATCCTGCTTTTGTCTTACTGGCTTACTTTGGGTATCTACCAAAAGTTTAAAGAAAAAAACTAAAACTGCTTATTTTGTATGTTTGAAAATACTTGGTATTATTTCCATCAGTATCTTAAATTGCATGTTATGTTTAATATACTGGGGAGGCAATAACACTTAAGATGGACACACATGAAACCAGGATAGCTGGAGCACCAATCATGGAAAAAACACATGTAAATTATGTATGTTTTCTTTTTTCATATTGACAGAATTGAAAGTTGACACTGTGCTATTTACTGTTTAAATAACTGTGTTTAGTTTATTTAAGTTTGGGGGTTTTTTGTCATCCACAACATTGCCTTGAGGTGAAATAAGAGCAAATAGTTACAAATGCTTTATTTATGAAGCATTGTGATGTTGTGATCAGTCAACTTTGCAGATATGCCTGAGCACTTAAACTTGTGATTTATGTATTTGTGTGACTGGAATGTGATTGCATTGTTGGTAAATCACATTTTTATTCCATTATTAGAAAGAATGGTGTAAAGTAACTTGTTAGAGTAACATTTCCTGCTGGAGAAAATGTGGAAATGAGACATTATAGTCAGAAACATGTCAGATATTCTTTCTTGCTTTGTTTTCCCTCATTTCTTTTACATCACCTAGCCAGGTTCTTCATAGACTTTTTATAAAGCTCTGTCTTTCCCACTTTTTCTTCCTTTTATTTTCCCTATCTACAGATGAGAACTTAATTATACCTATTGAAAAGCTATCATGCAAAGAAAGGTTGAATGAAAAATTAGAGGATCCAAAAGGTAATTTATAGCAATTATAGCCTGGTTCTTTGCACATTTCCTATTTATGTTTTACATTTTCTTGTAAACATTGCACTTATTATGCAGATTCCTGATGATCATACACTTCATTTTCAGCTGTAATCTGTTTTGTCAAACCTTGCTGTCTTCATGTGACTTCTGGACTCTTGGCATTTACTGTGCTTTAAAAGACTGAGGATATTTTATTACCCTAATTGTAATCCACAGCATGTCACTACACCGTTGCTGGATAATGGCGAAGAAGCGATCCTAAAGCAGCAGCATATGCATCTCTCCTGAAGGACTGCTTGTTCATATCAGCACTTGGGACTTGCATCATTGATTGCATCCTGATTCTCTATTTGCTATACTGATTTTACAGCACTGTGATGGCATAGATTTTAGTGGAGTTACCTTAGTGTAAGAAGGTGGAAACTCACGTTTCCAGGCAGCCTAGTTTGTGTCTAAACACACTGTTCGCTGGGAGCATTGTAAAGCTGCTGGAACGTTTCACCTCTCCCCCCATTTCTGGCCCCCTCTGATGTGTACTGCCTGTGTGATATGTCTATTGCAACTATTCATAGGGTTTTTTGAACTCACTACCCAGCTCAAATAATTCAATTACTTTATCCTTTATGAAGAATCAGGTGTGTGTTGTCTGAGGTAGGGGGTACAGCCTGTCACTTGCTGACATAATGGCCGTGAGTGTTTGCCTGTATACCTGCTGCCAGACCTCCTGAATGCCCGATGGATGAATACTTCTATAGCAAGAACACCTTCTTTTGTACAGGAGCAGTCAGAGGTAAGGAACTGTGCTTTTCAATAGTTTTTTTTATTATTTATTTGTAGTTATTCTCTTATTTTATATTGAACTTTTTTTTTATCTCCATCCCTTGTTCTCATCCAACCAAAGATCACCCCTCCAGACCTCTCTATTTCACTCAGACTGTTCCTCCTGGCTGCACTCTTCCATTTCTTGCAGAAGGGTTCATCAAGGACATTAAGAGGTAAGGAGAACCAAAATAAGTTTGAGCAATTTTTGACAGATAGGCAGCTTTGCTGAGCTGTAGATAAGCAGCAGACAGTAGTCTTTTTGAGGTTATAGTAGTTGAGGACTGTCATGTTCTTATTTTCAGACTTCAAAATTTTAAGCAATGCTACTGAGCTGTCAGAGCTATGAACCATTCCCAGTGAAAGAATTAGGAAATGGGGGAATAAGAGAATGTGCGTGTATATGTGCACAGGCAGGTGAATGAAACACTAAAACTGTTGTTTTGTTTTTCAGGCAAATTCCTGAAAAGGAAGAACAACTTAAAGACTACAAGAAAGTTAAATTTTATTAGAATATGTTATTAAAGTTGTATTTTTCACCAGGACTTTTGTGTCATTCTTTACTGTGCTGGAGACTGGCATCAACTGGACACAGGGAAGCCACATTGAGACCCAACTATTTGTGGAACTGATAGAAGTGAGAGTTTGGGGAGACTGACAAAACTGAGTTAGCTGAATGCTTTTTGTTAGTCCCTCTGAATAGGGAGGTATGCAATGATCCAACACAGCTGTAATTAGCTGAGGATATCTTTTGGGGTTTGTAGATGACTAGTTTTGCAGCTTATAGATCCACTGCTCTGAGATCTGAAATTATCACAGAGGACTGGGAGTGTTTGTGTGAAGTGGACCATTTTGGGATTGCACTGAGGCCAGAAATTTAGGAGACAGAAAAACTGTCAAATCAGATATTGCATGTTTTACTGCAACTACCATTGAAACCATGCTGAATATTAATATGATAAAAATGTTCACACTTGATAAAGGTCAAATTAAAACTACTGTGTATAGCCTTGTAGTTCACAAATTTAATACTACTGAATACACTAGAGAAAAGCATTTCTCTCTGGACATGGTGCCAGCACAGTCTTAACACTGTCGCAAGTGATGACAGACATGGAGAAGGTAAGAAATCTTCTTGCAGCAGGGAGGCTAAGTTTTTTAACAGATCCCTCTGCCATTGGACAGTAACATCAGTACTAATTTTGTGTGTAAATGCACAATGTTTCTCAGCTTCCAAATGAGGATGGTTATATCCACCTTCCCAAGGTGGCACTGCTTTAAAAGATCTGGACCCAAACTAGGCACACTAGAATTATAACTGGGGTTAAAGAAAGAGGGTAATTAGGTCTGACTTTTATAGCAGGCCTTTAACTGTGGAACTGGCAAAGTCAACTTCAAGCGGTGCACAGCTTCCCACAAGAGAAGTTTGGTTCCGTTATTTTAGATAGATTTAGGCCGAATGTGCTGAGCACAAGAGTACTGTTGAGCACTAGTTTTCAAATGCTAACGTGCTTAAACAAGCTTCCAGTAAAGCAAGTAGCTGTAAGTAAAAGGTAAGATCCTGCCTTTCTCTAAAACTCAGTGTAAATCTGTCTGTGTGGTCTAAATTTAATGAAAGTACTAATGAAATGTTCATCCTGCTCTGTTGTCTTTATTCCTACTGAATTGCAGATGAGATGTACTGGATCTACAACTTGGCAAGTCTGTTAAGTGCTGTAAAGGGTCCAACTAATATATACAAAGCAAAGAATGAATATATACTTTTTTTCAACAGACAAGCACTAGCAAGTTTTTAAACAACATTCATACTTAGTACTCTTGTGGTACTGCAAATATATTTTGAAGTGACTATAAAAAGTAGGCAAGGTTTTCTGAGTGCAACTGAAAATACTAAAACTCTGTAATGTCAACAGGAAATCCTGGCTTTCTAAGTGGTGCTGCTTACAACCCATCAGGAGTATATACCCCTTCATTTCATAAAAAAGAAGTTGGATCAGCTGGACAACGGATACAGCTAGCTCCTCTTGGTGTACCTGTATCAGGTAAGAAACATCCTTTTACGATACATAGCTGAGACAAAGAGAAATCTTCATTTCCCATGCTTCCTAAAATATTTATTAGCCCTTAGTAAGGTTTTCCTCAACTTTTGTAAATAAAATTCTTGGGCATAAATTGTTCTCAATGTAAGCTAACTTATGTAGGTGTCTAGATGCAGTCCTGATAGCTAGACTATTGCTACTATTATTTGTTAGGTTAAAAAAAAAAATAAAGGTGCAAACCTTTTGTAATTCTAGAAGTTTTGGATCATTTGCTAAACTACTGTTGATTAGTGGCGAAGGGCTAAGCAGAACTGTAACAATATGTAACTCCGCGTCTCTATAGTAAATGGTCATGTAGACTGGACACAAATATAAATCCATGATTTATGTAGCTAGTAGGAACTGATACAGTCATCAACTTCTAAGTATGCAAAATAGATAAATTCAAGTTTTTTAAAAAAAGCCTTATATTTGAGTGGATTTTGAGGAATTTTCTTGACAATTATTTCCATGTAGCTTGGGTCTGTCTTGTGTCAGTTTTTAATCAGTTTAATGTCACTTAATGCAACTGAATGATGCTGATCCATGCTTACAGTGGCCTCAATAATTTCAAAAAAGGCAAAGACCTTCATCAAGTGACTTAGTAAATTCACAAATAATGTTACAGATATGGTATAAGCAATAAATCAAAACTATTTTCTCTCTTATTTACTGGCCCTATCTATTTGCCCTGTGGTTTCTGCAGTGGTCATATAAGGCAGTTTTTCACTGTATCTTCATCTCACTGTGTTGGCTATATAAGTCTGTCACTATTGAGATGACGCTATTCTTGTACCCATAAAATATCTTACAAGAGTGCTTTGTGACGTGAAACTTTCAATGTTACTACATTATAGAAGGTAAAAGCTAAATGAGAATGCAAATGACCAGTTCTTAATAGTTATGATACAGTAAAGATGTAGCTGTACATTACATTAACAAACACATTAAAAGACTTTCCATTCATCAGTTTAAAAAAAAATGTGAAATCTGTTCTAAATGTAACTGTTACCTCAGATCCTCCACAGTATGGATGGCATTCTGAGTGCCGCCTTTGTTGGTATGTTTCCGATTCAGAGATGAACAGAAGTGCTCAGGATGCAGGAGAAACTGGTTTGTGAGTGAAGATTTAGAGATGTTGTCCAAACCCAACAGCACACTCCTCTAGTTACTTCAGAGGAAATAGCAAGGCCCTAAACTAATTGTGAATTGTTTAACTAAAGGGCCTATGGCAGACTACTGTGATATGGTCCTGCTTAATAATGCTGTCTTTTTGCTGACTTGCTCTTTTGAGTTACCTGCTCCCCTTATGAATTTGCAAGTGACTTCTGAAGAGAGAGGGAGGGAAGGAAGGAGATGGCATGCATATATAAAATACACTTAGATGTATGTGTATTCTGAGTCTGAATTGATCAGAAGCCCACCAGGGAAGGCTAGAGCTGCACTCCATTATCTTATCAACTCACTGCTGAAATACAACAGCAAGAATTTTGATTTGTCACAGTGCGTGGATCAAGGAGTTCACAGGAGGACAAAATCTGCAGCTATCTCTAGACTGCTATGAATAGTGAGAACGAAAAGGAACTACATATGGTTGTCCAAAGGGAAATAAATTCACTGTTCATCTGTAATTAGAAATGGAAAATGTGTAGTAAAAGTCAGAAAGGCTGGCAGACAGAGGTCAATTAAGAGACTGTTCCATGTCCTGGAGAAGAGCAAGAATCCTATTGCTTAAACCCCTCATATTCAGCTGAAACTCTGCAAACTTGCATGGGAAGAGAGATAAGGATGAAGCAAATGGCAGGTTTTATCTCCTATCTGTCAGTATTTGAACATTAACATTTTTGGTGACCCTTTGCTTTGTATTATCCAAACTGAAATAAGTTATGCTCTCAATTGGTTTTGCTTTCTTCATTTGTTAAGGTTTTTTTTAATGCTGTAATTTAAATAATTTAATGTAGTATAAAAGATCAGTTTCTCTGAGGAAAATACCAAGACCCAAGAAAAGTGACCTTCACTGCCAAGAGAGGGTAGGCTGGAATCGTACTTGCTGATGAAAGATAGGGAATGCTAGCCTACAATGAAAGGAACAGTATTAGTTTTCAAAGAGGTGGAGACCTGACCCCCAGCTTCAGTTCCTTGACAGTCCTCCTTTTTAAGTTGTGATCCTCACCTGTTCCTTAATGGGTTCAACCCACTGTTGAAAAATACTACCAAAAATATGTCGTTTTCCGTAAGAAACAGAATGATACATAGGCACCAAAAAAAAAAAGTATTTTATCCATAACATGTTAAACTTTAAAAAAATAATATCATAATTCATAATAATATGAAAGTAATAAGGTATAGCAGAAGTCTGGATAAGAGAAGTCCCAAATGACTGACTTTAAAGGATTGGGAAAATGGCAGAATTGGTGATGAATATAAAGAAAACCATAAGCTGTCAGCCCCTGCAGCAGGACAATTACTTTAATCACATTAAGCTTGAGGAAGCAGTAACTGTCTGAAATGCAAAAAGGGGAAATCTGAGTAGGAAGGCTGGGAATACAGTAGTGCACTACTCCCAGTGCCTGAGATCAGGTGGATGCCAATACTAAGGGATAAAAAAACCCCTGCAGACTGGGAACAGATCCTACGAAATCAACAACAAAATGGGAAATGGAGATGAAGAGGACTCATCACGAGGTACACCAGGAGTTCTCACCTAAGCAGGATGGGAATAAAAGGCATAAAATCTCAAAAGGAACAAGAGGGTCTCCAGAAGTTGTCTTTCAGTCTAGGCTGTTTGGGTCTTAATAAGTTTATCAATGTTGTAATTACATGCTTTTTTTAAATATTTGAGATGGAGGAAAGAACACTTCCATTCTGTAGCAGTTTTGTAATAGGAGATACAGAGTTGCAGACATACGTATCAGTTTTTCCACTGAATTTCAGTCTCAATGTTTTCTCAAGGGATTGCTGTAAAACAAGTATCCAGTAGATGAAAATTACTAATAAGATACACAAACTATAGGAAAAATTAACCTTAGCTGAAAACAAGCATAGATGGCATATCAGAGACCAAAGCATCCTGCTGCATTAGCATCCTTGAGTACAAGAAGTCATCTTTAAGCTCTCATTCTTTTATCTGTAAAGGAGTGAAATACCTTTTGAGTCATAATTAACTCTGAGTTCTTGTTCCTTTCAGATTATTCCTGGAAAACCAAAGCTGCTCGTGCTCAGTTACCAGGTCCTACTTTCAATTCAGCAGCAAAACCCATAAATATTTTAACTCGCTCACCAACAATTCAGCCAGTACATGGAAGAACAGACTGGGTGGCCAAATACGGAGGGAACAGATAGAAAATGCCATTCTGTATAGTTATTATGTGAGCTGTGTTCAGTTCTCCTACACTGCAAACCTGAAATGCCTACTTGCTCTAACTTTTCCTAAGACTATGCAATAGTAAAGAAGGAAAAATGACCTTGTGTTCTATTACCTATATAATACATATAATACCACCTAAAATACTGAGTATAAAGTAGGATTTATTGAAGTATCATATAACAAATATTGCCAAAACAACTGAGAAGTGGATTTCAGTCATTTTTCTATAGATATCCTCATACTCTTAAAAGAACTGTCATGGTTGTTCGCCTAATGCAACGTCCACTATTGGCATATGCTTGAAGTACACAAGCAGCTAGGAGCAGGACTAAAGCAGAGCAGCACCAGGCTTTCAGGTATTAGGCTGGTTCCTTACCAGAAAGATAAGAGTGAAAGCACAGATCGGGCTTTGTGAAGAACAGCACATTCTCCTACAAGGACTTCAGAACTCTCTTGTACCTAAGAGTTACTTAGGGTCTGTAATGTGCAAATATTCATCACAGCAATGAGAACTTAACTCCTTGTAGTAAGAACATAGCAATCCACTGAGAAATACTACACAATGAAGGTCTAAAAACTTGGTCCTTATATGGCTACAGAATGATATAGCAATATTGGAAGCTAGCTAAACAAGTACTGAATGCTAGACTTACCTTGCCAAGCTGTAGTGAAGACTAAAAATTAGATTCTACTGTTACAATTAACTTATGACCATTTTTGGTCAAAGATCTGCGGAGATATGTATCTGTCCTGTCAAGGGAGTGTCACAGTAACATTTTAAGGAGCCTGAATCGTGGCAGTCTGTCATTTTAAGGGTGATTTAGCCAAAAAGGCATAAATTATCATTAAACTCCTGTTTCTACATGTCTTTATTGGGTGAGCAAACTAAACTACAGAAGTTGAATGAGCTAGCTGAGGGAGGATATTGGGCAGTTCTTCAAAGGTGTTACTTCTGGTTTAGATCTTAAAGGCCAACTTAGGTACCTGAAAACACACACACACTTTAATAATGCAATACCTCACTGTTTATATGCTGATTCAGTACTTTTCCTGGCTTCTATGCTGTTTTATAGTAATATCCCGCAATGTACAATAAATTGTTTTTACGATGTTGAGCTAGGCTACTTCTGTTAACAACTGCATTTAGAATAGATGCTTTAGACTTAGTAGTTACATTAAACCAGCCATTTTAAAGTACAAAGTTGTGGGATTCACAGGCAGTGTTGCGAGCG
>NW_009627177.1:133079-149364 GCF_000690535.1 Cariama cristata | reverse complement strand
AACTGTTTTGTGGTTGTTTTTTTTTTAATAAGGAAAAAATGATAGATATGATCTGTAGAGACTTCAGCACAACATTTGATGTACTGCCTCATCAGAAACTATTAGTAAAGATGGAGATGATGAGGATGAGTACAAAAGCAATAAGATGGTAAAGAGCTGGCTAAAGAAAACTATCATTTGTGCTGTAAAGCAGAAGTATGAGCTTGCAGGGAGATTACTAATGTATTTTTTTAGGATTAATGACTGTATGGATATTGTTATTTTTCAGCCTAATCTGTCGTTCCTTTGTAGATCATAACTAGGTATTACATTACACTACTACTATTTTTTGTTACTCCATCATGTTCCCAAAATGCCTCTTATGTGTAGGTTCTCTTTGTTCCCAGCGCTCTATGTCACTTCTATGCTATTATACTTTTTTCTTTCGTGTGTGAGAGAACATATGTATAAATATATGATTTTATCTTTTCACAGAAAGCCTTTTTTTTTTTTTTTTTTTTAAATTTTGGTACCCTTTTTTAGTATATGTCCTCTATGTGATGAGCTGAACATCCAAGAGCTGTTTTGGACTGAGGTCAAACAAAATATTTCTTTCCTCTAGCCCTCTGCTTCCATTTACCAGCAGCATTAAAATCATGGTGTTGCAAACAGGTCAGGGTAGACTGGAAGGAGTAAGTAGGAAGTAGGGAATCTGGAGTTGTCAGAGCTTGGTAAATAATGATAAATTAATGATAGCCATTGCAGACCTGACTCATACTGACATGATTGGACTCAGAGACAGCCACAACCACTTCACCTGAAAAAGATGCTAGGACGTAGGAGTTAAATGGGTGCTTCCTCTCTCCCTTCGGCCTGGCAGAATAGTAATTACAGTCCTTACTTTAGGTGGGAGGACCACTGGGATCTGAGTTCTTAGACTGGCAGGCTGATATACTGATATAACTCTTTCTGCTGTGTCACTGTGCAGAAAATAATTCATGATTGTGTGTCAGAGGGAGGGAGCATGAGTTAAGAGTTCTGTAAGACGATAGTTGGGAGATGAAAGAGTAGTCTAGGGTTTCCAATCCTTGTATATCATCCAGTGATTATTTAATGTAAAATGAATAAATAGTCCTGAGAACACAGAAAAACAAACAGGGTATTACTCAAATCAACGAGCTCCAAAATCATACCCTTCTTTTTATTCCTCTTTTGTTTTGCAATTTTTGAGAGAGAGAGAAAAAGCATGCCCCATAATGATTTGGTTACTCTCAGTCAAGGGGAAAACATGATTTTGAGCTCAGGGTAAAATATAGGCTCACCATATTTTGGTGAGTGCTTTGGTTGTTTGTCGGTTGGGGTAGGTGGGGAGATATGAGAAGGAGAAAGGGAATAGGAATACTGTAATTTGCTTCCTTTCTGGGAGTAATTTAAATGAAAGAAGTGATGCTCATTCTGCTCCCGAGAGGAGTGATTTATGCCTCTAATTTGAGGAGAGCATCCAGGATTGCAAATCTTATCGTGCTACCTGCACAAACACTTAAAGCTCCCAGCGAGGTTTTAGAGTTGTCTGGCTGTTACCTTTCTGAGGTGTTTCTCTTTAAATGTTTTAAGAGATCTTACGGACTTTGTTTGGACCTCTGAATTTTACAAACCAGATACTGAAAGTCTAACAGTTGCACATAGGATCTTTATCTCAGGGCCTTTTTGTCATTTGGAAGTTTTTATGATTTTTATTATTTTTTTAAGCTTATTTCTAATGCCTGGAAGTAGCTGCCTCAAATCACGAGTTGGTCTTCACACTTACTATGAAGTACTTAAATATATTAAATTACCTTCCATGTTTTCTGCTGTTGGTCCTGTCTAATTTCAAATAATACACCTTGTGGAGACCTGTCTTTCTTACAATCAGCTACTCAGTGTCCTATATCATGGCCCTTAATAATTGTAATACAGGGTTCTAAGACTTGGGGATTTTGGCTTGGATACAAATGAACTTTTTCTCCAGAGAATGACAATAACAAGACCTTCACTAGGTACATTCAGGGTCGAACTAAATTGATATACTTTTCAAAGCCATTAACACATTGAAAATTAGACAGTGTAAATAGAAAAACTAAAATATCTGTTGACAAGAACAATGAAGGTTAGGTTGATCTCCATGCTGGTAAGGTAGTGTCCTTATAATACTGTCCTAAAATACTTGCAATTTTATAGGCATACAAAACAGCCAGTGTCTTGTATCTCATCTTCTCCGTTAGTGGTGTCTCAAAACACTTTAAGGAGTTAAATACATTTGAGAGCAGAGGAAGAGACACAGATCTGCGGATGCAGGAAGCTATTTTTTCTGCTTGCAGACTTGTGCTGTTAAGTTGAAGCTTCATAACTACGTAAGAGTTATCTCTGTAATTTAAGGGGTTTATTTTCTGGTTGATACAGATAGGATTTTCCACAGGTAAGCCACAGGATCAGTGCTGGGTCATGATGCATCTTCTTAAAGCTCCCAACTTATCAAGAGGAAGATAGATGCCTGTTGTCGGAGGGAAACATGTTAGACAACTGCTCCCTAAGGCTTTGGTGTTCATAGTAATTGTTAAATCATTTACATCATACATTAGCAGGAGCAATATAGCTACAGTGAATGACTCATACGTATCTACTGCTTCATGTGTACAGTGGAGAGATGGTAACTGCCAAATTTCATAGGTGCTGATAAAAGCAATACACTATTTAAAATAATCTTGTGCTACTTCACAATGTCCAGATCTAGCAGAGATTCTCAGAAAAATACTGTGAAATCCACTTCAAAAATTAACTCTGCTTTAGTATAATTGGCATGAAAATAGAACCTTTTCAGTGGATGCTGGAATATTTCTCTCTCCTTAAATTCTAATTTCAGTGGTTTAGGTTTATTTTATAGTCTAATAATTCTTTAGAAACACAATAGGGACATAATTTATGTTTCAGAAAATGTACAAGGTTACAATTTCTAATCCGTGTCTTAAGAGCTTTTTCTGGAGAAGACGTAATAGATTGTAAGAAAACAGAGAAATTAACTACTTTGCTAATAGTGCCAGGTGTAAAATTATATATATCTTAGTAACTGGCTTTATTAATTTTGATTGATCCAAGGTTTCTGTCATGGAAATATGGTACTTCAGTACAATTATGAAATGCTGCTTTGTGATGCTATTCCGCGTTTCCAGCATTTGTTTTAAATATTTCAATTTTGCTTACCTACGTTGAATAATGTAACAGGTATGGAGAAATTCTCCAATTTCTGCCTTCACTCCCTTACTGACAATAGGCGCAAAGGATGTAGGAGCAATGCAAAAGCACAGTAGTCTGCCTGTCAAGGAAAGAGTCTCATATAATGTTAGGCATGAGCAAAAGATCTGAAGAAGACTAGGCTGATGCTAACTGCCTGGAAGGAAGATAGCTGCAATGCAAGGTTTAGGGCTAGAGGTGACAAAAGAATAGAATACCATCTTTTTCCCCTTAGAGGCCCTCTACAAGGGGAAACACACGGATATAGAAATCATAATGCCATCCCGTGTTAATGTAAAGTGAATTTAACGGTTTTGAATGAGCTACGCTGGAATTAAAAGTTGCTTTTTTCACACTGGAAACTCACAGGAACCAAAGGCTCTTATTGTGACCTTGAAACCATAAATCCAACTCCTAATCAGAGAAGTGATGTAATGGAAGTAATGCAGTTTATCATGTACATTTCCACCTCCTCCTTGATTTCTGCAATAGATCTTTCATTCTGGTAACAAAGCATACACTTTGTGCCCTGTGGTTTCTAAGAGTTCAGACCATCAAACTGCAAAGTTCCATGTATTCCTCTTGTCTGTGTCGACAGGAGAGGACACTCAATAATTTACAGGATAAGTTCTTACTGGACTATTATGTCTAAGTAATAATGTGCTAATGCCTTTGTTTAAATCTGTTGAGTTACAATCATCTGTTTAGGTCCAGAGTCCCAGTACTGCAAGTGACTTTATATGAGTACAGACATCTGTTTTCACAAAGCCATTTCCAGGATCATATCCAGGAACTGTTGAATCATGACTTAAGAAACATTAGGGGCTGCTGCAGTTGTAATAAATGCTAACTGTGTTTTCAACACTTTGCAAAACACAGACAAAACCTGCTCCCAGTCCTGGGGTTTCCCTTTAGTTGGAACTGTGTGTTTCTATTCAGGTAGCTTCTCTATTTGAAGCATCTAGATACTCTTCTTATCCTGAGCTACCATCTCCTGGTATAGATGGCAAAATAGTAAGTGGATAGAAAAGATTTTACTTATACGCAATTTCCAAACCACATTCTAATGATTCTGAAAGTGTTTATATAATAAATATACGAGTAACCAAACAGAGACAATACCATTCCAAGTCTGCAAAACTGAACAAATAGACAGTTGTGATTTTTCTGAAGGAAGATTTTGAAGTCTGCATATGATCATTTAAAATCATTATTGGCTATTGTAAGCCTAAAACAGAGCTACAGCCATCCCAACCTAGAGAGCTGGAACAGTAGTATGACTGATGCTTGAATCTGAATTAAAAATATAAAATAAACTAAGTTGCTAACCCTATTATTTTCCATGTGAACAGAAAAAATTTTGCTCTTCCTGGGAGGATGTCAATCTTGGGAGTTTTGATTTTCAAAAATAAAAATCAGTCACTTTGTTGATGGAAAGGATAAAAGTATAATTTTCAAAATAATCTGTTAGCAAGGTAAGGAACAATAGCAGGTTTCTCTTGCATATGTTTCAGTATTTCTGTAATATTCTGTAGCTAATGCAGCATTTAATAATCTTGAAAATGATCCTTGGACTACAGAAAATGGGCTACATTTCAGGAAGATTTAAGGAACATTTCCTGAGCATCTTCTGCTACTATCACTTAGCAAGAACTGAAATGTTTAATTGCTTATTTGATTTAGCTTTTATCACAACAAAAATCTTTTCCAATCAGAATATACATGCCATTTCATATTAATGAATGGCATGCCTGACTGGAAAGGGTCAGACAATTTATAAATTGCTGTTTAGAAGTGAAATGTGAAAAAAGCTGTCAAAACCAGAAGGTGAAGTGAGTTGATTCTTCACCTGCCAAGATTGGATGTGTTGAATTTTAAACAGAGTTTTAATACTATGTTAAGAGCTATTATCCATTCTTGGTTTATTACAAGCTGCAAGCTGATATGCTTTATTCTTCTTGAAAATGATAGTCATAAGATAACATAGTCCTGGCCCTCTAGCCTCATCCTTTTATTGCCTTCTTTACAGATTCATCCTGTGTAGAACAAGCTAAAAGAGCACATGCATAATCTGGGAAGTTTTCCAGATTCAAGGTACTTAACACTGAATGCATTCGATGTATGCATTGTGGGATCTTGTTAGTCTGTCATAAAAATGCACCAAGGCTGAACACGTATTGTGACTCTCTTCACGCTGGTATGCATCTTGGCCTACTACTCAATTCATTTATTTGTTCCTGTTCTAATGAAAGGTTTTAATTTTTTAACAGAAATAATGTATTTAGAATTTGTGTTTTATAGGAGTAGTGATATTAGGTTTAAGGATCTAGCATCTTAATGAGAGTTGGAAAATAATTTGAGAAAATATCACGTGAATCACATGAATGGCCTGAAATTATTCTTCTGCTATTCTCCACCCTCTTCAAAAGAGAGGGTGATTCAAACGCATGTAGGTCTGGGTGATGGATAGAAAGTATTTTGTCAGTGATTCAGTAACCTAAATGAGAAAATTAGGAAGCAGTCATGAACTATGTATGACCACTGATTTTACAAACAGAATGTAGGATTTTTAAGTAGCACTCTTCATCTTCATCACAGAAATCTTTTAATATGCTATTTGTCAAATTCTTCAGACAATGTAAAGAACTTTTCTAGGTGATTTTTTTTTTTTTAAGTTTGTGCTGTTGACTGCAATTCTGTAGTAGATGTGAACATAAGAACAGACTGTATGCAAAGCCCTGATAATACTGGATTTAAAGAGAATAAAGATTTGATTTTAAAAATACTGTGAGGACAGGCTGAGGAAATTATTATTGTTAAGCCTGGAGAAGAGATGACTTCAGGGGGACCTGGGAGCAGCCTGTCCATACCTACAGGATGGTTAGTGAGTAACTGAGCCAGGCTCTTCACAGCAGTGCATGGCGGGACGATAAGACAACGGTCATAAACTGAAGCAGGGCAAGCTTGAACTAGATAAAAGTGAAATTTGCTCTACAAAAATAATTAAGTATCGGATCTAGAAGGCACATGGGAGCTCTGGCGCATCTAGACTAAGCTCTGAGCAACCTGGTGTGAAATCAGTGTAGGCCCTGCTTTGAGCAGGAGGCTGGAGTGGAGACTTACCAAGGTCCTTTACCACCTAAATGGTTCTGTGATCCTATGAGATACAAAAGTGTGGGGAGAGGTAGAAGCAAGAAGTGTAATAGTCTAGGCATTTAGAGACATCGTATGGGTAGACATTACTGTTTTGTAAACATAGGAATCTGAAAGTGATGAGAAACTGTTTTTAATAAAAGAACAGCAAATCCAGTTCGACTGCCTAACCTGGAAGAAAAAGAAAAAAGAAGGGATATTGGTACTAAATTTTTTATGGTTAGCGGAATTTTTTATGTAATCCAGTACATTTTTCCAGTTGTAATTGCTGTCAGCATTCCTTTAATTTAGACTTACTCCTGACTCATTTTGATTGACATAAATACAGTCTCTTATTGCGTTAGATATTGAGACTGGGAGGGGGAAAGGTAAGGGTTAATATTGAAATAACTATCAGAGTTTCAATGCAATGCAAATAATTGAAATTTTATGACATTCTGTTTGTTTGCTGCTTCCTAGTGAAACGTATTTCACACGGATGCAAAACAAATTCCTAGGAGAAAAAATCTTTGCAAGTAAATATATGCAGATAAATATGTTGTTCCAGAAAAGAGAAAGATGAGTTTGTTCAAAATAAATAGACATATTGTCCTCAAATAATACTTTTATTTTAATATGAGTTCTTAATAATTTTTTGATATCATCCATACCATTTTGAGTTAGTACCTACAAAAAAATTAAAGCTAAGCAAATTAATTATTGTACAAGACTGTTTTGCTTTACTGTATTACACAAACTTAAGATATCTTCTACTTAATAAACTTTTCATCTTCTATTTTACCTTGTAGTCTCTTCTTTGTTTTTCCCCACTGCACATGTATTAAGCTATCCTGAGGTATACGTATGGAATTTTAAGTATTTTAAGCTTTCAAGTACATTATGAGTGGAAAATTGTTATCATTTTGATAGGCTGGGTTTGTCTCCACACAGAGAGAATGTATTTGTTTCAAATCATGAAGTGGGGCAATCAACTACCTTGTATAGCATAGTATTTTACTTCTGTTGCTCTGTTTAACAACGGTCATGCATTTTTTGCTCTTTTGATCTCGTTGGTGTTTCTATCTAAATGAGACAGTGTATTTGGACAATGGATTAATAGGTTGAGATTTTTTATATCTCTTGGGTTATAACCCAGCACTGTTGATATGAAACATCAAATGATTACAATAAGGCACTGAATCCCTCCTGTGAAAAGAAAGATGGATGCAGGGTATAGGCAAGCACACGAGCACTTTTAGAATCATCTTCGTGTGTATGAATTTTCCCAATTACTTATATGGGATTATTAATATGGAATTGTATTTCTAAGATGATATTTTCTCCTATTATTGCCTAATTATTTCCTATTATTACAACAGTTTAAACTTTTATCTATTTTTATGTTTTTAAAGAATTGTTTTCTTCTTCATCTCACAGTTACCTTGACCATCTCTATAGATCTTCCTTCAGAACTCCCCAGGTCTCCTTAAAGCTGGCCCTATCTCTGCTAATGCTGTTCCTATTTTGTTTCTGTGTAGTAAATTCCACAAGGCATGTGACAAATTTCATATACATTTTTTAATCATGCAGATCATAATAATAATTAAACTAAATCAAAATAATTTTAGTTGATTTTCAATCAACAGAATGAAATCTGTCTTGCTTCCTTTAGTGAGGCAAGCCAGGACAGGAACTCCTGGATAAATTCCAAAGAGCTCCAAATTAAATTTCTGTCATCACTCATATAACCTATATACATGGGCTGAGGTGAGGTACAGGATATATGGGAAAGAATTATGTTTTTTAGCTGCTCTTTAAATGGCAGCTTGTGCCTTCTCATGTTTTGCATGGGTTTATGAGTGCTTCAGTCCTGAATCTGAATCAGCGATGTTCTAGCTATTAGAAGCTACCCAGTCTTTCAAATTATTTATAAAGACTGGAGACAAATGCATTCCATCCTTTAACAATCCTGAAGGTTAAAATAGACTTGCTTGACTGTCTGTCTTAGTAGAGGAAAAGTTGTAATTGGAGAAGACTGTAATACAAGTGGAAACAATCTGATATGAATTGCTGCTTATTGACACTGGTTGATTTACAATATATAGACACATAAAAAATTTATGTTAACTTTCCATACATTTTACATCTGATTTTCTCAGCTTTCATTGTGTAAGTTCTGTTAGCAATCTGTTCAAGCTCAGTAGTTAAAACAATAGATTTCAGTAATACTAAGGATTCAAAAAACAGTGTGTGGGGCTGCCTGATTTCCAAAGATGCTTGTCATTAGATCACGGTGCTTATTACTGTGTGAAGAAGAACACAGTAATTGCATGAGCAATTCATGAGGGTTGAAAGAAAGTTTCAGATTCTATGAGATACACATTCAGAAAATGTATCACAGGAGATTGTAAGGGCATGGAAGCAGGGAAAACTCAAGTTTTCAGTTCATTTGCAATGAAAATTTGCTTTCAAATAGCTATAAGCTTTCCTTGACGAAGTGGGTGAAAGGCACCTACATGGCCTGAAATTTTAAAATTAACTAAAGATAAAAATATCGATAATTATAATTCAAGGCCACAAATTACTCTCTTTTAGTAGTACTAAATGCTCTCATTTGTAAATATTTTGTACTGATGTCCTGGAAAATGTCACAATGAAGCATAGGTAGAAATAAAAATTTAATCTCTTCCCTACCTCTCAAAAAAATAGTAAGCTCCTATGAAATACTCCTTCTTGACAAAGTTGCATGGTTTGTTTTTTCCAATTTATTTTTTGGGCAGTGGAGGTTGACTAAAATAATTTGTGATTGAATATAGGGAGAACATTCATACTTCCAGAACACGGAGCTCAAAGACATACCACATTTCCCAGGCATTGTATATTCAGTAAAGCCTGCATCTGGAAGTGACGTCCACCGTTAGCTCTTTTTGGAAGAATCCAACATAGCTTATAATTTCTGTTCAGCTATGGAAATAATGGATATGCAGAGATGAGCTAGTGGAATTGTACTGCCACTTCCATGTTGAAATTTAGCATCATCTAATTGTGAAACACATGTACATTTCTCAGGGAAAGGAGTGCCTTCCTACTTCTGTCTAGGCCCAACTGTAGAGAAACGTCATGACGTTTTCTAATTACCACTCAGAGGCAACTGAAGCAACACTCACTGATTTGGATCATCTTGTAATTGTCCCATGTCGAGCACAGGAGGAGTTAGAATACTAAGATATGCAGAAAGGAAGATTTTATTATCTGTGTATGTGGTTTTACAAGATTGATTTTGAATACTTTAAGTTGGAGGCTGCATAGCACATACATTTTTAAGTTGGGAGTTTCTAGAGATTGCTTGGCTCTTGAGCCAACGTAAGCAGACTGGATAATACAGATTGCTTTTGCTTTTGGAGGAGACAGTTCTTGCGAGGTCACACATCTGTGCTCTACCAGATTGTAATTTTCATGTGTTTAATAGGGTTAGAGGTCTATTTAAAGATATACCTGAACAAATAGCTTTTGTAGGCAGAATTTTATAGTTTTTATGCTGCTGTAATTAAAGGAATAGTACCAAAATGATTGCTAGCTATTAGAGGCTGTAGAAAAACTCATCTCAACCTGTGACTTGCTGTTAAACTTTTTTTTCTGGTTAGTCAGTAATGCATTAAATTGCAAGTTGACATCAAATCAGAACATTCCTCCTATAAAAATCATGTGGAGAAAAAATCTGAGCTTTTACACTGCCACCAATGACCAGAGACAGACGTATGCTGGATTTTTATTAGTGATTTGGGTAAGCTTTAAGCATAGTGCCAGTTGGCGATCACTTTCCAAACAGCCATGCAAAATGTACAAGGGAAAACAAAGCCATTGTGCGATTATTTTTAAAAATTAAGCCAATGTTCTAGAAACACGCTTCTAACTTCTTGTTCTAATTGGAAACATTCTAATCCAATGCTGCCACATGAAGCTGATTGCGGAGTTAATTGCTCTTATGTAACAACTAATATCTGTCAGTAACACACACTGTATAACACTGGCAGGCTTTGAAAACAGTTTGGTCCCTTTGCCCCTTCTTTCTTTGTTGTTCTGTTTACTGTGCCCAGTTAATGTGCTCTTGTGCCATAATAATCTCTAGCTAAATGGTAATTGCTCTATTGACAGCACTACTGTACATTTTTGACACATCATTATTCATACTTAACCACTTGACCTGGAATAAATGTTAAAGCAATTACTACTGAGAGCTTTTCTATGAGAAAATTGAGGCAAAGTTTAAAGATAATCAAAATGCAAAGCTGATCATGATAGCAACTGGAAAAATGGCAAATCCTATTAAACAGATTTTTATTAGCCAAGTTGATGCCAGTAGATATTATCTGGTAATTTAGTCTTATTAAAAAGAAAATAAAGCAGCTAATTGTTTACTATCCTGGAACTTATTCCAGCTTGCAATTTGCAACTGAAATTAAGCTTTATGTGGCTCATCTATTTTGTCACATTGAAATATGAAAATCATTTGGTACAAAGCACATCTGCTCAGTCCTTTCCATCTTACTAGCAAATCCTCGTTCAGTACCTTTCATACCTGTTGAGGCATTGCATTCATGCATACAGCACCAATATTTTAGCTATTCATGTCTTACAAACCTTGTATCTTCAGGTCTTAAAATTCATACTTAATATTTTTCCTCCATTATACATAGCTTTTACAAACGCAAAAAATGTGTGAGTGTAATCTGTTGTTGGCTTGGAGACTTTAGAGGGAATTTGGAAATGGAGAGGGACAGAGTTATTGCTATGCAATTGTGTGAAAATTGTCCAAATCTCCCAGACCAGCATTTTATTTTGATAGTTAATTGCATATTTGCTCTAGTTGTGTTTGTATTCTAAAAGGAAAGTAAATGTTCTCCAGTTTAGTTGTTTAAAAAGTGGCATTTACACTGATCTCAAATCATTTCACAGGACTCAATTGCAGCACAATGCCTTCAGTACAGTGCTTACAGTAAAAGCTGTAATTATCAAAGAATGCCAAAAGACATCAAGAAAGCCTTAAAGGGATAGCATAAGCTTTTACTGCCCCCGTCTGAACTATGAGACTTCCTTGAAAACCGCCATTAGGATGCAGAATACCGATTGTTGATCTGTCACTATTGCTGCCATGGGAGAACTGTTGTAAGGGCCAGAAACTTAGTGGTTTCTATATTAATGAAGCTTTTCCACACTTAATGAAAGCAAAGAAAGATTGGGGTTTTTTAATTAATAAAATATTAAAAACAGGGGAGGAAATCTTCTCTTTCATGCCGATCCACATTCAGAACAGCAATAAGAACTTCTGCAGCAGCGCTTTATCAGGCAGATAAATCCTTTTTCTTTTTTAAAGCTCTCTCAACTCCCTGTTTACTACTACAGTACACTGTATGCCTATCAAACTGATAAAACATTGCTCAGAGGGCATTGAATAGCTTAATTCTTAAACTTTTCTTTCACATTATCATTTCTGATTAGTTATAAAGGAGCTTTTACAGTAACAGCAAAGCACCAACAATTTTCAAAAACTTGTACACAGACTAAACTTGTCTAGGTCTCTCCTATGGCTGCTGTGATTTTTATTCATAGCTGAGAAAACTTTTAATAATATATTGTTTAGAACATTATAAAACATCTATTTATTGTTAACATTAATAAATTTTGTCAGCTGTCAGCCTTCTAGTGTTAAGGAACTAGGGAATTAGTTCCATGTTTGACTTCTCAGTTTTTTATTGACATACCTCTGTGTGTATCAGAATTTAACTACCGCAAAGCATTTGCACAAGATAAAACCTTTTGTTTGGTTGATTTTTGCATATAATTTTCTGATATTTTTTATTCCTACTTTGTGTCCTTTCCCATTTGTTTTATATACATAATACATTAAGCCTTGCTTTTTTTATAGCCACGGATGCAGAGACCAAAAGTCCTGTTGTGTGCTTTTGCTTGCTTTTTTTTTTCTGTAGACCAAGCATCTTTTTAGCTCAACAAACACTGATTCAGGATTTTAATGTATGTCTTGGATGGTAATGGGTGATTATGTTGTAATTTCCAAACTGCGTTTTCGTTAATTCAGATAATCTTTCATAAAGGCCACTTTTTGCTGTTAACTGAAAGACCGCACAGTCTATAGAACAGCAAACAATTAGCAGCTTTATTTCAGCAGAGGGTTGTATGCAGTAATTTCAATCAGGCCATTTCAATTTCTATTTTTTTAAATAGAATTCATCTCCCTGCTCTTCTTACGAAACTGAATGGAGCACAGTATTTAGTATGTGTTTCTCAGATACAGTAAAAGAAAGACAACTACCACAACGAGTATACTGGTGTTCCCTGTCAGTCTACATTTTGTAGCAGAGAGGACTGTAGAGGTAAAGAGAGTAATTACTGTTGTTAGGCTTCACTGATTTGGAGAAGAAATAATAAGATTGCTTATTAACATCCTGAGATTTTTGTACAGCAATGCGTATTGAGATTTGTTGAATTTTCCACCTTTTGATTCTTTATTGTTATATTTTCAACTCCTTATCCTGAGGCAGGTATGCCAAAGAAACATTAACCTGGTGGAGTTTTTGTCTAGAGTTTTCTGAGGAGAAAGGGAGTAAAAGGAAAGGATCATGAGGCCGAAACTGTCATGTGAATTCATTTTTTTAGGGATTTAAAGAGATCAACAAGATACATCAAACTAGCTATACATTTGTAACAGTTATGGGCATTGGAAATAGCCGGAGTTGGAAAATATTTACTCTTGTTGAAACACTGTACCCATGCCCAAAAAAGTTCTTAGATTGTTCATAGTAATGTGTAGCCAGTACCTAACCTGTCTTGGCAAATTCATATGGGATTTATTCAGTACAGTTTTGGGAAAAATTTGTACCATCTGAGACTTTGCTACAATATTAGAATGGCAAATAAAGAGAAGAGAAAATTTCTCAGTCTTACAGAAGATTCTGTGGAAACACGTTAACATTACTGTGTTAACAGGGATCCTGCTGCTTTTGAAAAGAAAGTAGGAGAGAATCATGAAGACAGGGAAAACATGTTCACCTCAGAAGACGATGCAAGCGCGACATGGTGTGCGTAGCACAAGCTAACACTGCTTAACACTCCTACAGTTTATTGAGTCCTCCCTTGTAAAAGGTGCTGCAAATTTCCAAATATAATTTTTTAATATTCACATCAGGTTCAATGCAATAATTTGCTGGTATGTTTATGTTTACAGACTTGGAAATCACATGTGAACAAGAAAGCAAATGTAGAGAAATTACCTTGTGTAAGCTATAGATTCAACTGTAGGAAGCATGAAACAAAGAAGGGTGTTTGTTTACAAAGATTGCAAGGGTGTGAGGGACAAATAGAGCCCCTGGTGGTACAGAGAGGAGATCATAGGAATGCATGCACATGTCAGGCAAGGGGCCTTCCACTGGCTGTTGTGGGGTGAGTGAAGAAGGAACTCTGGACCTCACTAGGAGGTAGGCAATATGGAATCCTTTGAGATGGATAGACTAGCATTTCTGGTTGAGTTGGCTAAACACATAGCTTTCAGGCAACCTATAGAATCATAGAATGCTTTGAGTTGGAAGGGACCTTTAAGGGTCATCTAGTCCAGCCCCCCTGCAATGAGCAGGGACATCTTCAACTCCTTCAGATTGCTCAGAGCCCCATCCAGCGTGACCTTGAATGTTTCCAAGGATGGGGCATCTGCCACCTCTCTGGGCAACCTGTGCCAGTGTTTCACCACCCTCATTGTGAAAAATTTCTTTCTTGTATACTTCCTTCAGTTTAAAACCATTGCCCCTTGTCCTGTCACAACAGGCCTTGCTAAAAAGGCTGTCCCCATCTTTCTTGTAAGTCTCCTTTAAGTACTGAAAGGCTACTCTAAGGTGTCCCTGGAGCCTTCTCTTCTCCAATTTGAACAACCCCAACTCTCTCAGCCTTTCCTTATAGGAGAGGTGCTCCAGTCCTCTGGTCATCTTCATAAAGATCTTATAGAAGACAGATCCAAGCAAAGATCTTCTCGTATATGCAGTGCACACTGCTGCCTTGTTTAACCGTATGCTTACACATGTGCACAAAGGTTTTGTTTAGAAAAATCAGTCTGAAAGAGAGTGTAATTAATTGATTTGATTGTACCATCTGCAATGTGATTTGGTCCTGTTGTCTCACCAGCTTATGTGAAAGCAGTACTAGAAATGGAAAAACCCTGAACCATAACCAGTATTCTCCATGGTGGGATTAGATTTACTTTTTTTTTCCTCTGCCCCGCCCCCCCCTCCTCTCATTTTTTTTAAAAAAAGAAATTTTCAACCCATGTTCTCCTGTCATAATGATTGCCAGGCTGGTGTTATTCAGAGGAATACCATATAGATCTAGACCAATCTTTAAAACATTTTAATGCCATGAAAGGTTTTCAGCAAGAGTGCAAATAAAATTCTTCTCCTAGTCCACATGCTTCATACTGTTTGAAGGTTAAAATGTGCTCGTTTTTTCATACCAACTAGATGAAATTTCAGAAGAGAGACAGCACTTTTCAGCAATAATAAAGTCAATTTTACATACATAATCATTTTGCTTGTTAGTCACTCTTAGAAAAATGGAGATTATTCCAGAGTAAGAAAACTGGATTCTCATTTTATTAATTTTTGAAATTGTTGTTATAGTGGGTGTTAGATGGGTATTCTGCATTCATTGGCTTCCTAGATTGTGCATAACATGGTTTAATTGGAGTGATATTAAAATGCTGAGTTGGGTACCATAGTCAGAAAGCAAGTGTATGACAAAACCCTTGTTTCACTGACACGATGCAGCAAAATGTTGTCTTTTCTACACTTGCCAGAGGACACTGCAAAGGAACTGCATGATCTTTCCTATGTAACCAACTCTGAAGAACTGACCAATGCATACAGTCTTTGACATTATTTGTTATGGTGTCTCCTAACAGTATAATTACAAATGTGCTCCAGAAAATGCTGTTCTCAATTATCGAGGCCAGACTCTGAAAATCGAGCTGGAAAAGTACCAAATAGCTTGCTGTGCAGTTGGCATCCAGAATAAGGCACCTTGAACCAATAGCACATTTTTAAATTTAGATACTGGGTAAGTGATTGGCTGAACACTGAAGATGGCAGATCTGGAAACGTCCAGATGTGCACATCAAGTTTTGCATGGGTTGGTTTCCATTGCTTTGCTTGTTTGCAGAGATGTGCCAAAAAATTGGAGAGATACCTGCAGATGCCGCAACAGACCTTGAGCCCTTTAATGTTTAAGGGCATTAGCAACAAGAAATGTAGCTTAGTAATAATTTTTAAAAAATAATTCTATGTATTTTTTTAGCTATAAAATACAGGGTAAGCTGAAAGCTTTCTTACTAAGAGCTGATATATGAGTGTTCTAATTCCAAGTAAATTGACTGAATTTATAGATTTATACTATTTGGATGAATGAAGCGTTATACACTTTTAATTAATGAGCAAGCGTCGTTAATGAGCATACATAAATACTTATATGAAGGTTGGGGGGCATGTTCTGAAGTTTTACCTTTTTATTTCAGCATGGTGGCAGCAACCGAAGAAAGCAGCCAATTTGTTGCCATGTTTTCTTTCCTGATAGTTCAAGATTATTAGTGCCCCAAACTACAAAGTGATATGATACATTAATCCCCTCTGAACAGGAAAGAGATCTATAATGTAATTTAAGAACCATGTACTTTAGTACCATTTTGAATTGATTGATCCTGTTGTTCTTATCACAAGCAATGACAAGTGTTGAAAGTATAAAGAATTTGTGTAATTGGAGATTAATATGGATATATTTTCTTTCTCTGAAATACCAGGAATGCTAGAGAAAGTGCCTTGCTTTGTTAGAGCACTAGTATGGTTTTCAGCAG
>NW_009627177.1:126491-133048 GCF_000690535.1 Cariama cristata | reverse complement strand
CAGGGCAAAGATATTGACTGGAGTTCAGTTTAGAACATTAAATACTGCACATGCTCCTTCAGCTTTCAGTGATGATTTAGAAATAGAAACACAACAGAGAGGCCGATACAGAAAAGCTACACCTCATTTGTCTGTTCTATAATCTGGTGTAGATCAGGAGTAGTTTCTACAATGTTCCCAAAGTTCCACCAGTTTAAAAGGTAATGTAAATGAGATCAGGACTAGCTCCATTGTATGTAATGTAAGAAGGGCAAAGAATTTAAATGATAGATTTATACTAGAGCTGCCCTAGGGTGCATAACAAGTACATTAATAATGCAGTGTTTATTTTGAAATATTTTTTTATAATTTTACTAAAAATATCCAAATAGCAGGGGAAAAAAAGCCAATACTACACATGTTCAGCATTTAGGACAAGTTATTTTTGCAGTAAGATTCTTGGCAGACTGTATTGTTTCTTTTAGTACTTCACCTGTGACACTATAAATAATACATATTTATTTAAGTAGAGCTATTATACACTACTATTTCTGTCGTACATAATTTATAGACAGTGAGCTCCTAACATGTGTAGGTAATGTTCTCTATGAAAAGAAATGTTCAGAATAAAATAATTTGGAAAGAATGAAGCGGTTACTTAAACTGAATTGAATTGAGAGCTGCATTTTGAAGACACAGATTGGTAACTGCTTTTTGAAAGAACAGTCTTAACTTTACTTTTTCAGCCTGTGAATTTTAGCATTACAATAATTTTCTTTTAAAAATTGGTGTGAAGCATCAAATAAGTGTGATTACTGCTGAAACTTCAGAGATACTAAATGTATTCCAGATGATGTCAAGGTATCTAGTTAGAAATAGATCCGTACAGAATTTGTGTATGTTTTTATACAAGTTGAATGGAACCCTGCCCCGTATTACACTGAGATTGTAAAATCATCTTTGCATCTGCAACTAAACTCAGATAGGAAATTGTTTGGGAGTTCTGCGTTCATCTTTCATTGGGGGAGAATCCTATTAAGAATATTTTAACCACTGTGCTGCCTGTAATAGCTGTATTTATTGACATCCAAAAAGGCAGTGATTTCCTCTTGAGACAGCAGAAGAGCCTTTATATTGTAAATCTGTTCTAACTTTTTAATCTCATGTGTGGACACATTCCTCTGTGTCTTATCTTTTCTGGGACAGTTTGGAAAATTACTTGTATTGGGAATAGAATTCCATGTTCCCTGTACAAATGTCTTTACACATAGCTGTCTGCTCCATGGGTGTTTTTTTTTTTCTATTCCAACCTGATGCTTGCTGTATTTTTTTAGAAATATGATAGGGATTGTGTTGGGAGACACATGTTGAGCACAGAACGTCAGAAAGGAAAAGTAACATTTTCAGGTCCCTTCAGTACTTTTTCTCTCCCCCACAGGTATCCTGGTTTTTTAAACTCCAGTGTAGTGTATATTGTCAGCTATGTTTTGTGAAGTCTGGAACAGGGTATATGGAAAATCTTTTAAAGCATCAGCTGTGTTTCGCCAGGTTAAGCATCAGAGTAGTATTGCATTCTGCATGCAATCTTTTTCTCTTTAGCAGGTCTGAAGCGTGTGTTACTCATTAAGGGACCAATCCAAAGTTCTCTAAAGTCGAGTGAAAGTTTCCCATTGACTTTGTCGGTTTTGGCTTGGGCTCCAATGGCTGTTCTATATCCTTTCGTTAGGAGGATTAAAATGTACTCTTTCATTAGTTAAGTGCAAACTGAATTTCAAATGAGTCAGAATATATTGAAAGTAAAACTGTCAAATCATTGGTATTGATTTAGACACTGTTAAACAGGGGCAGCGCTAACACACAAGGGTTTATTCTTTGTTACAACTTGCTTATAACCCCCATTGATGATAATGGGAATTACAGGCATGTCCAGAAGGGAATGTGCCCTTTGTAAATTCCTTATAAGCCTTAGATTAAGGAGCCACAGTTCTGTGAGAGTTCCAATACTTTTTGTGTGCAGGCGAAACTTTCTGAGCTCTCCTGTGTCCTTTCTTAGCAGTTCTTGGAAGGGAGACCATTCAAAAGAAATGTATCCCAGAGCTGTTGTCTTGCCTTTCCTTACCTGAAAGGGAAAATGCCAGGAGATTGTGCCAGGAGATAGGCACACTTTTATCTGAAGTGTGCAGCGAGGAAAGTGAATACAGTTTGTACAGGGCCCTGACCAGCAATAGAAATTGCTAATGTAACAAGGAAAAGTTTGTGCAAAACTGGTAGGAAAATAAAATATGTAAGATTAATTATTTTTTTTGTACTAGTGGTGTATAAATCAGAGACTAAAGGGATAATCAGAACAGAGTATAAATAAAATATTGTGCTAACTTCTGTAAGTAATCGTATTTTCACTGCAGTTATTGAGGATGCTCATCTTAGTCTTTCTGAAGTAACACACTGCCTTGCTTGGTGTAGTGTTATACAAACCGTTCCATTCCCCAGCTACTGTGCTTGCTATCCAGATCAAGCCGCTATTTAATTCTTGTATTTCCAAGCATTTTCAGTTCATACAGCGCTGTACAAAGCAGAAATGGGGGGTGGGAGGGGCGAGAAGGGTGAGGGTGAGAAAAGGGAGATTGGTATTGCTTCTAGGAGTTGACAGCCTAAACCAGACATACACAATGAGGTGTAAAATAAAATAACCACAAATAAAATATACCTGATACATTAGTAGAACCATTCTTTAGTAAATAAATGTATTCATCTTGCTGAATAAGTTGTTTACAACTAGAAATGCTAATTAGCCAGTGTTCCTAAGTTTGTTTATATTTCTGCCAAAAAGATACTCTTTTAAATCCAATATTGGTTATGTGCAAGTTAGATAGAAACTAACTGACACTTGACACCCTGATGAGTCCTCATAAGTCCACAAATCGAGCACATTTTCCTACCTGTCTCAAAAACCACTTACATGGCAAGAGTGCACCCACACTTACCCTTTCTCTCATTAGTTTTGTAGTTCATGGTTTCCAAATCAGTAAGTCTAATAATAATAATAATAATACATAGCTTGTCTTTCTCTAAATGTAACCCAGATGCTGTTCCTAGAAAATAAATACTTTCTTGCACTAATGGGGGTGGGCTATGACATGTCACTCACATCATGATTTGACATAAATTTGTCCATCACAATTTGTATGCAGTGATCTGCTGATAACAGCAGTACAGCAGGTCACCTGAAATAAACTGGGTGCAAGCAGATGCCACTTGCCACCTTGTTTGTTAGCAATGCTCACAAGAGATTAATGTAGTGTGTGGCAGCGCAAAGTTTGCCGTCTGCGTGTCCGTTTGCTTTCATCCGGTACGCTACTGCTCTACAGGGACTTGAGGGAGGGAACCGTCACAGGCAAGGCATGGAATCAGAACCCGCTGGTCACCCTAGCTATTTCCTACACCTCTTGCTTCTGAAATTCTTCTTGTGCTAATGTTGTTGTAATTTCTCTTAATTTCATTCCTCACTTGAGTGTTTGCTTCTGCCTCAGCCCTACTGCTGAGCCTAAACTTACCACCAAGTTCCTCCCCTTGTCTTCTGCATACATCTGGGAACACCAGAAATTGGTAGGCACCTCTCTATCTGTTTTTAAAACTCTCTAACTGTAAAAATAGCAACAAACAAACAAAAAACAGCTTTGGGGAACATATAGGACTGGAAAACTCCTGATTTCTACCTGTTGACACTGATGCCTCGGAAGCACACCCATAGCCCTTACCTTGCCAGGAGAAGGAGGTATTGCTTTTGTTTTTGTTCTGCTAATCTTAGGATAAGGAAAGCGTTGAATTAAGACCCCCTATCTCCTGGATCAGTGCTATAGCAAATAAGTTGCATCAAACGGCACCCTAACCTCTATTTTGTACTTTGAAAAACAACTTTCTGTCAGGGCCCTGTGGGCACTAACCATCCTTACTGTCCCTGCCCTGCCTCCCCTACTCTGGCCACCAGCCCAGGATGCCATTTCAGCCCAGCCAGGGCTCTTGTCCCTGCCCCAGCTGTGCCACAGGCCTGCCTGCCCCTCGTCCTGTCCCTGGGCACTTTGATTTCCCATACCAGTCTTGGACATGGCTTATTGCCCTGTCCTGGCCGACACTCGCTGGCCCTGCTGACCCCACCTGCGGGCCCTGGTCACCTTCCTCCAGCTGTGGGACCATGCCGGCGGGTGAGGTGATGGCCCAGCTGCCTTGCAGCCACCTGCTTTGGGAATGCAACCCTGCTCCTGCCACCCTCTGACACTTTCCGTCCTGCTGCATTCTCTGTCAGATACCCTGCTTTGGAGCCTGGTCTGTAGGACAAACATGCTGGTCAGGCCCCAGATCAGGCATCAAAGCTTGTCTTGATTTCCAACACATCCAGGTGGTTAGCAGCTTTCTCCTTACCTCTGGCTCACTTTGCTCAAGAGGGTGGTTGCTGAAGTTTCTAATACTCCCTCAGTACTGAGCTTTTTGAATCTGTCTTGGAAGTTAGACAATAAAAGCCATGTATCTGCATCTTCTACTGAGTCTAGATATTTGTTACAAACTCTATTCAAAGAAATCTGTCTTGAAGAGAAAGCAAAAACAGGTAGATGAGCTAGTCCAATGCAGTCTCTTCTGTAATGGTATAACATTGCAGACGCTGCTCTGCCTGTACCCCTCTCCAATGTGTCACACTCTACAAGTAAAGACGCTACCAAGAGCTATTCTTTGGAGCTTTCAGACTACTGAAATAAATAACATATAAATGTATTTATTAAAAACAAAAACTGTTCCAATTATTATCTCTCATAGACAAGGTTCCATTAAAGAGTATCCCACCAGACCTGATAGAAAAAATACGACATAAAATAAATAACAGCAGGTTTGGAAAGTCATGTACGTTGTCAGAAAGTATACCAAAGAAAACTGTTCACTTTCCTATAAGAATACCTAATGGAACAGATCGGAGACAGGCCATAAGTGTAGCATGCTTGCAGATGACGTATAGCTCTTGTACTTCAGGTTTATCAGTTGGCATTAGTTTGTAAAACCAAAAAAGCTCTACTCCTATAGCAGAGCTCTGAGTTTCTTTGTCTGCTTGAAAATACATTTATCTGTATTACAACTGTACTAAAAGGTCTTGTGTTAAAACAAAGGAACTACTCCTTTGCTACATTTGCTTTGGTCTAGTGCTGATCTCCAACATATAAACAAAGAGTAACTCTGTTAGCTTGGCTGAAAAGAGTACATGTGTGATTAGAATCTGACCCCTACCTTGCCACTGTACAAACCTAGGAGTTTAAATGATGGTGTTAAAAATTACTTACAGATCTTTTAATACATGAAGTATGTTTCATATTTTGAGGAGGACCTGGTAGGCAAAACTATTTCTGTCTGCATCATGTACACTTGCAAATGCTAACATAGTGCAAGGGGGGATCTTACGCTCCACTTACTTGACTCTTCTGAATGGTTTGCAGATTTGGAGGAAGATCTGTAGATTTTTTTATAGAAATTGTATTATATTTTCATTATACTGAAGTTGCAACATTTTTTAGTCCCTATGAAAAGGGTTAATATTTTATTATTAAACCCATCCACTAAAAAAAAACAAAACCAAAACTAATAAAACAGTGAGTGAAAGAAGTGTTGGTGTTCACAAAATGTATGGAAGTTGACCAATCCAATATCAGTGTACGAGAATTGAGATGAAATGTATCTATGAGGATGTAGCTTTCAGCATTTTGTGATCATACCACCTACATTAAGTTAAAAACTAATTTTTTTATAAATTCAGTTGTTTTTTACAGAATGTTTTGGTTTGTCTTTTTTTTTAATAGATTGAGCATGTCATACAAAGCACTGTCCAAATTCTATAAACATTTCCCCATCTGTTAGTGGGCCTTTTTCAGATGAGGTTTAACTTTTAAAATATAGTTTCGAGAGAATTTCTACCATTTGTCTGACTGTCACGACATTTTAGTGATTGAGGGTTTTTGTTTCGGAGACAAATGAAAATCAACCAAGTAGAATCACTTTGCATATTCTTCTGAGTCACTCTGTCCTTTGCTGTGTGAGGACAAACTAGTTTTGCTGTTCTGTGCAGCCTCAGTACAATAAAGTCTACTGTTACAAACAGGGTTTTGAACTTACTTGATGCCAAGTGGTGAAATGACTTAAATACCAATAAGCATTATGCAGAAATGGCAGCCCAGCTCCAAATGACCAGCATTGTTCTGCTAAAAATGGCCCCATGAAGTCTGTGAACTTGCCAGTGCCACACTGGATTTGTTTTTACTGAAATGTGTCTATACAAAGAACTTTTTTTTCTCCTCTTTCCAGTTTATGTATAATTGAAGCAGAGATGTTTGGACTTCTTATAATGTGGAAGATTCTTTAGATTTCATATATACTACATCATCTAATTGGTCATGGAATTTGTTTGGCAATACCTCTCACATGACATCTTGCTTGACCTAAAACAAAAAAGAAGTATGCTGCCAATATAATTATCCCTTATTTCCTGATGCAATAATTTTTAAAAGAGAGATGACATATTGTGTAAGCTTTCTGAAGGGAAA
>NW_009627177.1:114722-126460 GCF_000690535.1 Cariama cristata | reverse complement strand
AATGATATCACCCGCTTAAAATGAGATCCTGATTTGAGTTTCTTACTAGTTAACATCTCTATGTCAGGAGGAAAAATACTGTAATACAGCAAGTGGAACTAGTATTGTATCTATATCCTTGCAACAAAGTTATAGATTATATTTTCTGTGAGTTTTCAGTTTTTAAATTGAGTTAGGTTTGTCATTTTTTTCTTTACTGCTTTGGTTTTCCTGAACATAGTAAAGATTATGTTCATGTTTTTTGGAAGTATGCTACTATATTCCACATTCAGATACTTGCAAAAATGAATTTATTTCCCTCCGTGCTCCTTGATTAATGGACTGAAAACTGAACATGATTTCAGTAGTGATGACAAAATGTGTAACGCTCATAGAATGATTATTTGCATAGATTTCAATAATTTCAAAGAAAAATTGTGACTTTACAGAATCAAATAAGAAAATGTAATAGAAAACCTCATAAGATTATCAAAAGCTATAAAATATTAGTTCGAAAATAAGCTGCTCAGAGTTCTGCTTCTGTATCAGCAAAAAAATGAAAGTGAAAACATTGTATCTTAAAAAAATTACATGAGGAGAAAAGGAAGATAGGAATTTAATATAAAAGTAAAATTCATAAGGGTTTTTTATTTATTAGTATAGCTTGAATTTATGCCAGATATTAAAGGGTAAAAATGATAAATTTTAGGAAAGTTTTAAGCATCGAACACTTCTTGAAAGTCTCTGGGATTCACAGAAAGCCAGTGAGAAAATGAAGGTCCTCATTTCCTACGGGATTTCTGCAAAGTGACACGTAGGTTCCTCAGTTAGTCAGGCACATTAAAGCCCTTCATTCCAAAATCAGTTCCAGGGAGACTGGTCCCAATATGGGATGACTTAAACACAAGTTACTTTCCTGATAGGATAAAGATAGAAGAATTTCCTAAATCACTTTTCCATTACAATAATCAGTTCCACCTGCTAATAACTAGTTTTATATGATTGTAAATTAATGCTTGTTGAATGCTTACACTTTTTTTTAATAAACAGTCAAAACAATTTATCCAAAGTGAAGGTAGAGACCTTTTTCTCCTTCACTACCAAGATTTTGATCTTTTTGGTCTCCCTTTTTTTTCCCCCCAAATTCTCATCGAATTCTTTTGAATAATAGAAAAAAGTAGTATTTCTTCAAGACAACTTTTTGTCTCTGAAGTTTTCTGATCCCCTGATTTCAAAAAATCTATATTAGGTAAGGACCAAGATTTTCACCAAGAGTGTCACTGGTAGTCTGTCTGTATATACAAACATGAAGTGATCAGATAAATTCATCCTGTGGAAAGGACTGAGGAGCAAGACACAGATTTAACAGCCAAATGGCAGAGATCTCACAAGCTGGGTCACAAAGTGTCCGGCTCTTCTGTGCAGCACGTCTTAACAGTGCAAATAATACAAGTAAAATTTCAGGACTTTTTTTCAAGTGGATGATAGAAATCCAAACCCTTCTTTTCTCTTTTCATGTTACTGAAATCCCCCAAAGTGAAGTTATTTTCTCCTGAGAGAAACCAACTGATATGCTGTATCCAGTGGAAAAGAAAAAAAAAAGGAAAAAAAATAGAGCTTGTTCAGAACCAGTGCTTAGGGGTTTGCTTATAGGTGTCATTGTGTCTCACATCCCTGCTGTGAAAATCAGCTTGCATTTGAATGTGCATCTTGACCCATAAATGTCACCCTGGTCCACTGAGCATCTTGACTCCAACATTTCCTGTTGTAAAATGGACAATAGGATAACACTTCTTTTTCTGAAGGAGGGACCTGTGACAATGTGTGCATGTGTGCAGTCAGGAGAAACTGCAGCACTTGGGATTTAAAAGCATGTCATCAGCCACTGAGTGGGAGATCACAGGAGAACAAAGTTGCTGGACAGTTTTTGAAAAACACAAGGATTATCATTTCTGTTTCCAAGCCACTTCTCCTTTTCACAGCCCTGAATCCTTCTTGGCCTCTCTCCATCAATGGCTCAACGATGTGCCCCATAGTAGAGTACGTCCAGCTGCGTGGTAGAGCAAGCTGCCTTTGAACAATGAAATAAGAATGCTGCCATTCCTGTGCACATGTTGTTTATGTTGCTAGCCATTTCTTAATTACATGCATTTTCTAGTATAAAACTTCTGAACGTTATGCTCAGAAACTGAAATTTGCACTGAGAATGAACCGAAAGGTTCATGTAGAATAAAAGAAGTTCCAACTTTTCCATCTTTTGATGATTGTATAACAGCTGCAGGGTTTTTTTTAAGAAAAAAACCACATTTTTACTTTTTATTCCTTGCCTTTTCTGTTCCAGAGGTTATTTACAAGTCAAGTTACGTTCTTTATGACATTACTTCATCACCAGAAATAAGAAAGCTTCAATCTGATTGCCAACTTCAGTCCTTCAGTTTGAAGCCAAAGTGCATTAATTCTGTTACTGTAGGAAAGGGAACTCCTTGCATACCTACTTGGAAATTAGGACTTCAGAATTTTAAAAATATTAAATGGTTATAATAGTATTTTTACGCCTTCCTGAAGACATAAGCAGAGTACACTGGTTCTAAAAATGTTCATGACTACACTTTTAGAATCTACATTTGTCTCTGATTTGAATTAAATTATGTAAAGAATGATATTGTCCTTTCAAGATGATTTAACATTATTTAACAGCCATTTAAATATTTTCATTGTTCAAATACCAATTTTCACCCCATTGCATCAAAAGAATATAGATTATATTTTTTGTCATCAAGGATGATCAAGGAGATCAAAATATGTTGGGTTTTTTTTTCTTCCAAACATAGGACAGATGGTTCAATTTTTAAAATACCAAAAGGTGTCTCCATTTTTTGCATATGTCTGCATATGTATAGATACCCACCTGACTGTTAGCGTATCTTTTCTTGCACTAAAAAGTTAGTTTAAATGATTTTGAGTGATCTTTTCTCGTTGATCAGTATCATTAACTAGAGAGGATTTAAATGTGAGCAGAGGGAAAGCCTTTATTATTAAAATATGCATCATAAGTACAATATCTTCTGTTTTCACGAATGTCTGTATTGGGACAGCAAGGCTAGAACCCTGGTGTGATGTACAAGAACCTGATAGAAGCCCTGATAGAAATGTCACCTCTTATCAGAATCTGAAATGTGATGATCAACACTGGTACCTTATGCACTGAGACATTTTCACAGATATCCTCAAAAGCAGTATTGAAGTGTTTGATAGATCTCATTAGAGCACTTTGATGTCTCCATTCTTCATATTCAGAAGGTAAAAAACTCAGGTCAGGATACAGTTGGTTAGATGGAGATGAAACAGGATATAGGGAAAAAAATGGTATTGTTTATGGCTAGTTAGAAAAAATCACATTTAGTAAGCAAAGCAGAAAGATATAATTAACTGTATGCAGGGTTTTAAACTACTAATTGTATTTCTAAGAATACTTTGATAACATGTATGAATATATTTGGCTATATACGTACTCATTAAAAGAGTTTTTCTCATTCAGATTCAGAGAAATCAGTCAGAAAAAGGAAGACAAAATATCTGTGAAAGAGAAAGGAAATAATTTACCAATAAATCATAGAACAGTGCTAACACGAATTACCAAAAAGGTACTAGATGTGCTGTATAAAAAACAGCCTTTTGTGGATTGACAGTTACAGGAATAAGAGATAAAATATTAAGCATGGCATAGTGTCTTTTTACCATTAGTTGTTTTGCATCTGGTTACTTCCAAGAACTTAATTAAAGAGGCAACAGAGGACTGTAGATCTTTTTTTTTTTAAGTGTATCGATTTTGTACTTTTTAAATCCTTTCAAAAGAAATTATGTCACCTGCTCATTCTTTTTAATTCTGCTTATTGCATAAAAGCTATACACTCTAATAGCACATTTCTTTCCTTTGCTTGCAATTTTGCCTATAGATTATGTACATCCTAAATGCAATCTTTGCAATACAGAATCTGAAAAACAGATGCCAAATTATTGAAGAAAATACTTGTATTTGTCACAATTATTTCCACAAATAAAAGTAAAGCTCCTTTTTAATACTGAACATAAATGCAAATCTCCAGAATTTGTACAGCTTTTAAGTAAGCTATAGTGTGCCTACAGTGGTGTCTTAAAAGAATACCAATATTTATGTAGCAGGTCATTGATGTAGAAAAAATGGATTCTAAATGTTTGAGTCTTAATAAAGACAACATGATTCATAAATGCTACTGTTACTATCTTTTTGGAATATTAGTTGCACTTTTAATTTTCCAGGTTGATATAATAGGATGACTGCATTCTCTTCAATATAATATTACAGGAGATGATTTTAAACCGAAATGTTGTCTCTCACAATAGAAGCCTTCTGATCCATTGTAGCTACAGAATAATAAATAGGAATATGTACTTTAAAAAATACATCTACATGCACATTTTATGTGCAATTTAGTGTACTTAGTACTCCAAGCTCAATTCATTCTCTTTAAAGTTTTACTTCAAAACAACTTCATTGTTTTAAGTGACTAAATTAAAGCTTTTTAGTGTTTCCTGCAATCTCCCAAAGCAGAAATAAAATCAGTTTTAATTTATTTTATTTGCTAACACTGTGGATATAATTATTGCTGCAGAGTCTTTTTAATTGTTTTCAACTAGGTGCTTGTCTTTAAGTTGCAATAGACTTCTAATTCTACATTGTTGATATTCCCTCGTTAATTTTGACGAAGCATCATAAATCCAGGTATTTAGGCTTATTGAATTTTGAAATGAGGTGATTAGTTGGAACATGGATGAATGAACTGATGCAAAGCAAAATGAATTTTATGATTTACTGTCATTTACAAGTTCCTTTGGAACCGTTATGTGCAAATTGTAAAATGTATTAAGAGGTAAGCTATCACAGTTATAATCAACAATGTAAAATTTTCTCAAATAAAAGTATTCAAGCAGTCCTCCAAAAAGAGTAATTGTTGAATAAGTGTTTGTTATACGCAGTTAGTTTTTATTATAGATCATGCTTTTCCACTCCAACATTTCAGAATGCAAAAGGTAATAGACTTTCAGTAGCAGCCAGTAATGTTAAAGTTCCGAAGCTGTTACCATTATAATTTGCTTTCAAGTGTTCGTGTACTTTACAAGAGCTATATTTAGGATGAAATAGCGCATTTATTGGTTTTATCTTAAAGTTTATAATGGTTATTAGCTAAAGGTAACAGCAAACTATGATAATGTGTGCCCTTCATATCTGGTCATTGGTATTTCTTGTATTTTTTCTTTACTAGGTTTGAAAGGAAAGCAGGTTCAATAATTTTGCCTGTGTGGTACAAAATGCTAATACACATGCAAATATGAACTAAAACATTATTTCCAAATAAATAAAGACTTGAGTTTAATTATTAGAAAAGAGAGAGATAACCTAGATGTACATTCAGAAACTAAAGTTTAAAAGTCAGAGAGCTTGAACTCCACAGCTTTGTAGCTGCTTGGGTTTTGTTTTAATTTTAGGCACAGCCTGAACATAAAGGACTTCCAGAGATAAGAGCCCCAAGAGCTGTTTCTCTCTGTGTGAATTACAATTCAAAGACCGAAACTTTCCCTGAAACTTGAATGCTGCAGGCCTCTAGAAAGTCAAATTATCAGAACCCCATGTAGTGGTTCTCCTGCACTGGTGCAGGAAAACATAAAATCAGACTCTGCTTATTCTTCTGATTACCTGGATTCCTGTCTGCCCTAAGGTGGGAGGTGCAAGAGTTACACGCTTTCTCGCTTCTCTGAACTCTGGGCTAACATCAAAGTTTGGGTAAATCATTCCAAATTTGCAGCCTCCTTTTTTTTCCTACAAGCCAAATAACTCTAGATGAAATTTTATGGAGTAGATCTACTTTTATTCTAGTTAAATAGTAAAACCCTCAGAATCTTAATGTGCAACATTTGCTAATGAGTTTCTCCGGACCGTTTACAAACATTTATAAGAAGTCTTCTATTTTATATTTTAATCGTTTTGTTGAACAGAATTCCCATATAACCACTGCACTTTTCACAGTGCAAACAAATATTTGTTCTCATTTACAGTAAATTTAGTACTTATAAAAAGATATAAAAGTTTCTGTACACAAGTAAATTTTTGTTATTTAATATCCTAGTTTTGATGGGTCATGGAAAAAAAACTTATTTTGCTCTCTGGCCTTACCTAATATTTGTAAATCTGCTTTTGCTTTCTTACTTTGTTTAGCTCTGTGTAATATTGTCTTGATATGTACTGCCATACAGCAGTAAATACTGCATGGATGCAGAGTAATCTTTGGATGTAGCATGTTTAAAGTCTTACACTGTTTTCTGGTATGAAAGATAATTGCAATTTGATCTTCCTACCTACAAACCATAATACCTACTCTTAGCTCCTTTCTCTGCTACTGAAAGCAGAGAGGCGCTGGTCCTCACAGCACAGGATTGTTCCTCTTAATGGCTCCATCTCTTATCCTTGAGATTAATGGAAACAAATTCTTCAGCTCTGTCTGGGGTGGGTCCAGTACTACAGCCTCAGTTCCGTGACTTTCAATTATGCTATTTAATTAATGCCGCTGTAAATATTATTGTCTTGGAATCTGTGCCACCCTACTCCTGTCCTGGTAATTTGTGGAGACATTACAGACAAAGGCAGGGTTGTTTCTCTTTGCAAAGTAGAGAGGAATCATGAGGGGATAGTACAAATAAGGTATGTGGTTTTCTATATTGCAGGGAGTTTTATTGGACATACTTTTTTGACTTGATTTTATCCTGCATTTTATGCACAATGCGATGAACTTAACTGAACCTGCAGTATACTGCATATATTTATATGGATTCTGGTAGAACAAACCATAAGTTTATATGCACCTTTACAGCAAACAGAGTTCTGTTGGAAATGGCCATTCAGATACTTCAGATACTTTGCATTCTTCCATTTCTGGTGTTAGTCCTCACACTTTTATATTTAATAAAAATTCATGTTAGGAGAGTTATTTGGTCAGTTTAAGAAAGGTGATGGAATCTCTGCCTTATGAAATGATCACATACAGTTCCTACAGGAATGCAAAGATGTGTTAACAGGTGTGAAAGCAATTATGAATAATCTTGAAACTGATTTTTATTTTATTTTATTTTTTCTCATGTCTGTGTTGTTTTTTCAGTCAACTGTAACTTCAAGGTCTGATTTCAAGCTTCCATTCTCAGTTTCATTTGCTGACATTTACCTACACTAATGGGTAGCTAATGTGAGTCAATACTGTAACAGAGAATGTGTTGAACCCTGCTAGTGGTTTTATTTTACAGCTATTTACCTTGAAGCTTATCTCATATTTACACTGCTTTGCTACAATCGGTCTGATGCTAGTTCAGTGACAATAAAATTACTTTGAAAACTTCAGGGCTTGTAATGACACCACACACCTTTACAGCAAAGTGCAGGATGTTGAGCCACTCTGCTGTTTGGGGATGGAAATGAGATGTAAACATTACAGCTATTGAGCAATGATCCAGTGGTCAGTTGGGTACACAGTGCCTTCAAAGCTGGACTCTTTCGTTTATCCAAATTTAGACTCTTAATTACCTATGTGTAAGGAAAAGATGCTCCGAGGTTGTGCTTTAAACACCTTGACTGAAAACATGGCATTTTTTTGGTTTTTTATTCAACCTTTGTTTCAGAGGTGAAAACTGTATCATTATATTTAATTGGCTACCTGCAGTTCATTAGTGGCAGCGTCATTAAGTGATACTGGAACATTTGTAGTGGCTAATCTTTCAAGCATTTAGCATTCACGATGACCTCGTTAAAAGTAACAAAGGTCAGGCTTCAGTTCAACAGAGTCGCCTGTTCACCAAGGAGACTAGCATAGCAAAGTAATCTCTGTGTGTCACTTTTCATTAATCATGCTACTTTCCTCTTCATGAAATTCCAGCAGATAATTGTTACTAAATGCGATTTGCAACACCCTGTGCTGTGGTTGAAGGACCAGAAATAGGGAAACAGATAAAAACATTGTTTAGCTTGCAGGCAGCAAGTGTTTGCTATTCAAAGGTACATCATGCATAAACATTGATTTAGCCATGAGCTGACACTTAGAAAGCTTCTCCTGTTTCCAGAAAGCCCTGTGGTCAGGCTAAGTAATAGCCAAGGGCAAGTACTTCTACCTGCATAGCAAGGTTAGGTTCTATATAAATTGTCTGATCCTGAAATAAATCAGTTTTCATAATGTTAAGCTGCTTCAGCATTGCCATAGGTCACAACAAGGTATACTAAATGAAACACTTGCGTGTGTGGTAGGAAATGTGTTCCCATGTAAGTTTGCCTATGATGATATTGAATAAATATTTCATTAAGAACATAGTTAACAAAGAATTTACTTGTTTTCCTTTATCTCAGAAGTTATTTGCATGAGTCTATACTATGAAATTTCTAGGACGAATTTTTCTTCATTTCCATCTGCATCTTGTAAACTTCAGTGAAAGCGGAACAGTTTTAGAAACAACACCAGTGGGTTTCCATAGAAAGAGATGCGTACACGTTTGTTGCATGGCCCAAAGATGCAATTTTATTCAACACCTGGCCAAATCCTGTTCTATCACAAAATTGCAGCTGATAGAATTTTTAGAATTTGCTCTGGTGTTCCTCAGCAAAAGGCAGAATTTGATTGCTACTGACGAAATGCAATTGCATTCCTGTATTTGTGCAAAATCTTAATCTTACTGACCTGCCTGTTCAGAGAATTAAAGACAACAGCAAAGTAAACTATAGTTTTAGGGTGAATGTTTTAGCTCCGTCATCTACATCACAGAACAACTGGTAGTGAAATTGGTTTTATTCATGGATTCTTCAAATAGTTTTAACTTGTGACTTACAGAAAACAAGTTAATGCAAAGTCAAACACAAATCAGGACTCAAGCCTATTCATAAAGCACATCTCAAATGTGTAGCAAATAAGAATTTACAGCAGTACTATTTCTTCAAAATATGGTTTTTCAAAGGTGACTAGAAGTGCCTACATTTCTTCTGAAATAAGATAGAAAAGCACCATTATTCTTCTCAGGTTTCTTATGTTTAGATATATGTTGCAGTAGAGTATAATCAGTTCTTGATTATCCTGGGTAGTAGTACTGCATCATTCAGATAAAGCAGAAGTATGAACGATGCAAAAACATGTAAACTAAATGCGAAGAACATGTAATGAGGGAATGGAAAAAAAATACTTAACATCTGTGAAGAACTTCTGTGATAAATTATTCTGGAAAGTCTTCATTTAAATGATAAATAGGGTCAGTATGTACAGTGTGATCATTTGCATTGCAAATAGTGAATAATGGTACCAGATTGTACATTCTGCATGTACATACCGCTTTTGACTTGAGTCTAATTTAATCTAAGCAATCAGAATCAGCAATAGAATTAAACAAAACTAAAATCATAGAGCTGTAACACAAAAATACTGCTTGACATTAATAATTCAAACATAAAATAGCTTTCTAGAACTGCACAGAACACAGTTTACTCAATATGACATTTCTAAGCCTGATGACCGTATTTTCATTTGAGAATATATTTTTGACATGCCCTACGCGCTTTATTTTCTGAAAACTCTATCCTTTTTCTAACATTGGGCCATGACAAAATTTACATATTTCCAGACTTCCAGAGCCAGACATGTCTGTTTTGCATTTAGTAACTCTCACCTACACACCAATTTTAAATGTTGAACACAGTGCCTGCTAGCTTCATTTGATGCCCTCTATTTTCTTTATTAGAAAAGAAATTGAACAATTAATCTCTATCCATGCTTATGAACTTCTATCACATTCCCATTCAGTCATCTCTTTTCCAGCCTGAGAAGTCCTGGCTTACTTAGTCATTTCTTGTGTGGAAGCATTCATTCCTGAATGGTGTCCAAATGTGATACAGTTGCAGTATTTAATTCCAACTTAAGTACCATCTGCTAGTAGAATATTCTCTGCCAACATTTCTCTCCACCACTTAGTAAGAAAGGTAGTATTATCTAAAAACCCAGAATGGCTTCTCCGGTAGTTTATAGTATGTGTCTCTTGGCTTCTCCAGCAATTGGAAAATTTAGTATTATTCAAAGGGTCTGTTCTTTGCTTTTATTTGAAGGAGTAGGTGGTTAAAGGTTTATCTTTTTCAGCAAGGAGCATTTTGTATATTGTTCATGAACTGCTTCAGTTTTCAACCTATGGTCAAGCAGCATCAGTGGCTTTAAATAGAATGTCGTATTTCTAAGAGGAATGAAATTAGCAACAGTCTTATGTAGTATAAAAGAAAAGGGCAAGAAGAGTAGAGAGAGTTTAGATTTTTGTTTGCTTTTTACATATTGCATTTTGAAGATACCTGGCAATTCTCACCTGCTATTCTTCAGAAGTAGTCGAGGTTAAAAAACCCCAACTGAATAAACAACTAGGCAGTAGCTGGCTGAATAGTTCTGTCATTCATTTATTGCTTTTGACTTTACGGTATGTAGAAGAATGAAGGTCAGAGGTGAACTAGAAGGTGCTTTCTTTCATAAATGGCTTACAGAATAGATTTCCTAAGGCTGATTTAAGGCATCTTAATCTAAATTGAAATGTTTCTATGAGTAAGGACTGCCCACATCAGTCCAGTATGCGATTTGCAGTTTATATATATATCTGTATACCTATACACAGTTCTGCAGAGCTGACCTTTTCCCCAGATATACACCCCAAACAAATTACAAAAGTATAATACCTTTTGCTAGTATAATACAGGAGATTAATTCTAAATTAGGTGTAACTTCTTGCCATGGATTGCTTGAGATACTCAAACTTTATATGGTTCAAAAACCAGCTGGACAAGTTTGAGAAAGAAAAATATCAACAGTTAGGGAAGGTGACTGAGTTGTAACCTGCAGAAGCCTGGGGCCATACCATAGGATAGGGTTGCAATGCGCTCACTCTGTAGCTCTTCTTCCGCTCTTGGGAGCAGGATGCGTGATCAGCCTTCCTTGGAAGACTCTTACCTAACACATAATATTACAACGAATGATTGGAATTTATTTTTGCAGTGCTGATTTTTCTCCTTCAGAGCTACAGCTGTCTGTATCGAAATTTTATTTCACATTTCCCATTCTTGAATAATCAGACAATACTACTTGTTAGTAAATAACCTTGCATGTTGATGTCCCTGCGATACAGTGAAATTTGAGAGTATGTAATAGGTAAACTTTAAAGATCTTTAAAGCTTATAGTGACACAGATGAAATTTTAGGTGGGAATGCAAGAATGGGTAGTACATGAAAACATTGCTGGGCCTGTGGAATATGAGTGACACCTTAGGGCAAGTTTTATACACGGCATTGATTCTGTGGTGTTCCGTGGCCACAGAAACAATTTTTATCCAAGAGGAGTGAAGGAGGAGGTTTTTTAAAACACAAGTATGCTAGGATTTTGGGAAGGTAGAAAATGGACATGAGAAGAGATTATGCATAAGGAAATCTGGAGGGTGCCAAGTGTCAAATATGTCCTCAGCTAGAAAATGCATGGCATAGTTTTAATGCTTAGCAAGAGGGTTGGGATGCATGGAGCCAATTTACGTTTTCAGAATGGCAATGATACTACATATCCAGGTGGATATTTAAATAAGATAGAGATAGTTGGAAGTTTTATTCATATCTTCAGGATTTATTAAATAGTCCTTTAAATTTTTAACCATTCATATTGGGAGATCCATGTGTTTCAGC
>NW_009627177.1:41032-114691 GCF_000690535.1 Cariama cristata | reverse complement strand
CTACATTTGCACAGTATTTTGGTTGTCCTTATGTCCTGATAACGTGAAACTTTCTCAGAAAACCGTAACAACAGAGGAAAAAAATCTTCAACAGAGACAGCTTGACGTTTGCACAAGCTGAAACAAAGTGGCTGAATGTACTTAGTGACACAGTAGTGTTGGAGATACCTTTCAGGAACCCCTGTGATACACAACTGAAATCCTAGGTTTGATTTTATTGATTGTGCTGCTGTAACCCTATCTAGGCTGATGGCCCTGAAGAAGAGAGGTAGTCTATAAATACAGTGATATAATCTTGTTCATTGTACTTACGCTAATTAGTAAATGTAAAAAATTCATAAAAAGACTAAAAATTACTTAATTAAGTTTTATAAGTAACAGGATCAAATAAAAACCCAGTTTTTAAACAGAAAAGGTTCCTTGACATTCCTTTAAAAAAGGTAATACAAATTTGCACTGAATTGTCAAAGGCCTGGAAAATAAATCCTTGGACTACAACCTTTTCTGGTTAAGTTGAAAGAAAGGAACTGGAGAAGTCAGTGAAATTTCTATTAAGACTTCTGTGTTTGAACATGTTTTGAATAGAAATTCAGTTTGCTTTCCTCCAAGTAGGGAATTTTAAAGGTATGGTCCAGAGAAGGAAACAATGACCACAGTATTGATAAAAATGGTAGACGGAAAATGATATTTCAAGGTTAATATGTTCTTATGTTTTTGATTCAGCAATTCAAAGGCAGAAATCTCTTTTTTTGATTGTTAACTAGTACCTATTCAAAATAAAAACAGTTATGCTCATCTAGATTTTCAAAAATACTTTCTAAAAACCAAACACTTTTTCTATCAAATTTTAATAGCTACATTTGTTTTAAAGGGGACAATATGTAAAATATTTTATTTCTATTCTCATTAGATGCTACAATCAAAGATTTTAACAAGTATTCAGAGAAGTATTGAAATTTTAGTATAAGAACTAATAAAGAGAACGAAGCATTTCCATAGGGACAGTGAAAAAAGACTGATGATATTTTTAATTTTTTAATCTACACTTTTGTTGCCCTCTCTGCAACCCACAGAACAGCTGGCATCTTCATTGTTAGGAAAATTCAGTTGAAAATTGTAGAAGTTCCTCTATAAAACCATCTCACTTTTTTCATTTATCAGGTGGAATTTTAAGCTTTTTGGAGTATAATGGCCCTCAGTTAAGAAGCAACATGCACTTGCAGCCCAGAGCCATATCAGCTGTATTGTTGCAGCAGTTCCCCAGGTTTAGGCAAATGCTGCAACCTTCCATTCATTCTAGTTTGATAGGTGTTAGAATCATGAACTTTTAATAGCAAGTGCTCTGTAAGCTATTGTCAGACACTGAAAACCTTCATACCTTGGTTTATCTCTACAATACAAGTCGTTTCACTGCAATCATAGGGGGATATGTTTCATGCTAAGGACACGTTTACTTAGTTGAAAAAAATCCAGGGTTATGTTAGTTGCAGAGATAAAGCCATTTCAGAAGAGGCAAATGAAAGTTGAAAATTATTTCTGTGACACAAGCACATACAAAATTACTTTTTGTGATTAAAAACACACACAAAGAAGCCCATAAAGGGAGAAGTTATCTATTCGATTTAAAAATGAAAAATAGAAAGACATGGATTTGTGTAAGAGTAGTATTTAAAAATTTAAGTATTTTTGCATATGCATGTGGAAATATGCATTAGTAATATTATATAAAAGAAATATCCACTGAACCTGTACCTGAGTACATTATTTGTTTAGAATATTTATTGATGTCCTTTGCAAACTAATTTGTGGTTTTGCTTCTCTTGTAAATTATAAGGTATCAATAGCTTGTAAAAATAAATAATGTCTCCAGTCAGTTCACTGGATAGCTATTATTTATCCAAGATGCTCACTTCAGCTATGGAATTATGAAAGGTATACTACTGTAACAACTACAATAATTACTTTAATTATACTGTAAATAAAACAGAACTTGCATAGCCAGTTTTTCTTTCGGATTTCTCTAAGGGCTGTAATGATTTAGAGAGCTTTCATTGTACTGTAGTGGCAAAGTGTATTTTAGTCATTTAAAGCCTATTAAAAAGACAACTGCAGAAGTATAAAGCCACACTGTATAAACATCAGAATTATACAATAAGTAGCTTTCCATCAGCAAACAATATAACATTATGTAAAACTTTCTTTTTCCCCAGAACAAAATCTATTTTCTATAGTGTTTCTTTCAGTTTTGGATTATTAACACACATTCTTCCTAACTTTGGTGGATAAACAGACTTGGCTTGTTTAGCCATTTCTGATACTGCGACTTAGAGCTTTGATTTGATTCTGATCCCTCAACACACATCATGTGCTCAGGGGTGTGTAAATTTGAATCTGGAGGTTGCCTGCTGACTTCTAAGTAAATAGGAATTTATGCAGGCACCAGCAATCTTGTAATTATTTTGTTGGGTATCTTGCTGGATCGCATATGAGAAGCATAAGAATAATCTAAGAAGTAAGTATATATGCAAGTATGTTACTGTATAAAACTGTTTTATCTCTGAAAACTATAGATTATAAAATGGGTTTCATTATTTCAGTAGCTTTGGCTAGGACACCAAGAGCCTATCGAAGTTTTCCTTGTTGAAGTGTCTAAAAGACAGCTCAGAAGAGTCTGGAGCATCGACCCTGTGTGTGGCATTGCTTTCAGATTCTCCCCTTAGGTAATGAACATTGTATGTCAATAGCAGATCATCTCTCTGAAATCTGCAGGGGTTACAACTTCTTGGTTTCTGGTTCCTCCATAGTCTTTCACAGTTCTTTCAGTTCACTTGTGTTCACACTTCTGCCTCCTTCTGCAGTAGAATCTGTTTTTCAGGCGTTTATTTCCCCCCGAAGCTGTGTAGAGCGTTGCCAGAAAAGGATAGTGGAATTTGGATGCTCCAGCCTATCATCCCATTCTCCCTGCCAACATAACTTTCTTTTGTGCATCCCGGTCTCTGAGGTTCAAAGAAAAATGCTCGTCTTTTTCATGTTATCCTCATCATTCTTGTGCATTCTGACTGTCTCTTAACAGAAAGATACATGTTGTGTATATGACCTGCCTAAACAGGAGAAAAAAATATAGCCATCTTCAGGAATGTTTACTACACATCCTCCAATGTTCACGTATTGCTTCTACTGCATATTTCCAAAAATTCCAGGCCCACCTGCATAAATTCATTATCTTCCATCTCTGCAGTTGCTAGAACATTATATAAACCTGGAAACATAACAATTTTAGGCAACTACCAGACTGTAAAAACACTAAGTTGCTTTCACATTTTTCCACTTGCAGTTGCTTTTTGAACCACTCTATCATCAAAAGAGTGGAAATCCCACCTTCTTCTATTACAGCTCCTGCACACGGAGAAGCAAAAAACAAGTATGTCCTTCATAGCTTGTTCTACATTACCGTGGTGTTTGGGATTTCCCAGTTTTTCTTTTAGGTAGATTTAATTCACTTATGCATCACAAACTTAGGTGAAAATTGCTTTAGGATATGCTTTCTGCCTAAAAATTGGTGGTCTTGGCCATGCTAGGTTTATGGTTGGACTCAATGATCTTAACGGTCCTTTCCAACCTAAACGATTCTATGAGTCTATGATTCCAATTCATTAATGAAATTTGTCTTTTTTAAACAACCTCAAGAGTCCTAATGTCTTTGGTATGTAGTCCACAAATCTAAGTAGTTTCTGTCATCTTGCCTATGACAATTACAGACCTGCCACAGCTAATGACACCACATACTAGCAATGTACAGCTTCTTCTGTTTCCTTTCTTCTTTACCTTGATAGTATTCTTTTAACTTTAACAGAAACTTACTGTTTATTGTATTCTTTTTTGAACATGCTAGCAGAACATGTATTTTCAGATATCTGAAAGCTACTATATAAAGAACAAAGTCTTATTTTATTATATGCAGATACAGTGCTTTGCAGAAGATGACAAAGTCTAAACTTACCATGAAGGTGTTCAACGTTTTCTTTATTTATCTCTCCTATCCCTTTCCACCTTAAAATGATGGGGTTTTTTCTTAGAGGACACTTAAAGAAAATAAGATGCTTGCTATGTCAAAAGATCCTAGCAATGTCCCCTCTCATTGGTATAATTATAACCCTATACAAGGGGAAGAATTTTAATGCACAACAGTTTATCACAAGAGACATCAACCAACTTATTCATATTAGGACATGAGTAAATTAGCCTTGTGCATTCCATACGAATAGTGGTGTCACAGGATATAAATATAAAATAGAAATAAATGCGATATGCACTGAAATCTTATCAGACTCAAACAAGTATTCTAATTGTGCAAGTAAAAAGAACTGCTGTAACAAGGGGCCTTGGTGCCTGCAGGCAAGTCTTTGATTTTGTACCTTGCCGTCTTGTAACATTCTGCACTGAATATCCTTGTAGTCTTTCTCAGCACAACTTAAAAGACCTCTAATAATTAAAAAAGACAAGAATAGTATCACCTTAGCTACCATTGTAGGATGGATTCTGTTACTGTGGATATCACTTAAAATAAGCTAAAAAATTAGATAGACAATACAAAATTAGTCACTCTTGCAAAACTAACTGAATGTACGTAAAGAACAGAATTTATAATGGCTGCCAAAATGGTGTTTTGATAAATAGGTCTGGTCTTCAATAAATTAAATAGATTTATTTACAAATTAGATATTACCAAAGTCAAACGTTACATACTTGATTATCCTTAATCAAATGGCAGTAAGTGGCCTCCTGATTTCACCTCAGCCAATACAGCCAGAACATCCAATACAAAAAACAGTCTGCAGGGTGAATTCTGAATATGAGCAGCACTGGCCAATGTGCTTTGAACTACTCTCCTTTGCAAGGGCAAGATTACGTATATTCATCATGCCTTGATATCCTGGTGGTGTGCAGAGCAAGAAGGGAACCCTGATAGAACTCTGATTTCTTCATTAATTTTTAGCCAACTTACTAGGTTAGTTCAAAAGTACTTTAGTATTATGTCCCTTTTAAAAATAAGATATCAGGATTTTGACCATCAAATAACTCTCAAATCTACATGATATCCAGTTTTATTCAGTGATGCCAACCAGATGCTGTACAATGCAATAAACGTGTATCAGCTCAGGTGAGATCTGACATATAATGGGTTTGAACTACACTGACTAGTGACTGTAGTTCACTGGCCTGTATGTATGTGACTGATACAGCACTACTGCCAGTTCTGAAAGATATGAAATATTTTAAAGTAGAATTCTTTTTATTTGCTCTTATGCAGCTTCTCAGAACACAGGAAGGGTCAGGGATTTCTCTTTCTTCTTGTGTAGCTTTAATTGGAGAGCTGGAACCTGTAGGAATATGTACAGAGTTGTACCCAGAGTGAATGGAAACGGCTAAAAATTAGTTATGATTCCACTTCCAACTTCTCCTAGCTGACTGTAGACTAAGGAGTATGCTATACAATCTAAATGGCAATTGGGGAGCATGAGTAAGTGCTGTCCAAGAGACATGACACCACAACACTGTCCACTACTGCATCTGAAATAGTCTAAGTCCCACCTGTTGTCTTCTACAGGTGACATCCTGAAAGCTCAAGGACAGGCTTGCTTAGGAAAGCAGGCATCAATTAACATGACTGGTTCTTTGTTGCATTCATTCCTCTTTTATGCATGTTTTACGCTGGGGGTTTTACTGCACGTTTGCCTTTATTCTGGTTTGGGTGCATCCAATACATCACCTTTTGGTTTTGTTTCAAACAAAATGTAATGTCTGTCTGTTAACATTTAACATGTAACATCATAAATGTACATAGTATTTTCAAAACCTACAAATCCTAATGTTTCTATGCTGCATAGATCACATACCAAAGGAAGCTCTGCAAGATTCAGATAGCCCCCAGCTGCCTTTGTAGTCATAGCAGAACGCTGGGTGCTATGACAGACAAACAACACTGTGGTGTAAAATTCTGTTTTGTACAAGCAGGTACAAGAAAAGCATTAAATGTCAGGTAAATCAAGAGAAACTTTTTTTTCCCCAAAAAAATATCTCCGGCTTCTCTTGATGTTGCTGCTATTTTAATTTTTTTTTAAAAAAAAAAAAAGCACAAAGCCTCAGTTCAAATTATTCAGAGCAAACAGGAATGTTATTACTGTTTTACCCAACTGCTATCTGCTATGTTTCCACATGTCATTTGCACTTTCCCTCTTTTTCATTATAATCTAAAAAATAGAAGTCATTATTTTGTTAAGAAGAGGAGCAACCAGAAATAAAACATTTCTTTGTACAGCCTAATTTTATATAATATTGAAGAGTGTCTATCCAAATTTCATCCCCAAGACTAAGAGAATTCAGAGCCAGAAATGAAATTAGAAGTTGCTGTAGGTCCCTGATTCACGTAGTTATGAAGTGTAAGTAGTATTGCACAAACTTTTTGCAAATTTTTTGTAATATTTATTCTGATTTGGTTTTATTTGGAATGTAAATTTACTTGCATTTAGAGCAACCCCCTGAAATACAGATATAGTATTACTTATTCTGCTGAAACTATATATTTGATTATAAAATGTTTTTTAAAGCATGTCTTTTTGCTCGACATCTTGTGTTCCATTTTTTGCATTCCAAACGATCATTTCAGTGTACTGATTATTTCCAGATTTTATTTTTTGATCCAAGGGGTTTGTTTGTTTGCTCAAGTACACAGCAAAACGTGAATCATCTCTCTTTCCATTTCCTTCTTCTACTTGCATCTCTTGCCTTCTCCTCAGTATGAGCAGCACTAGAAAAAAACAGCACACTAGGGAACAGCTCTTCTTCAGGCTTCAGTTATTAGGTTGTTAAAATATATACATAAATTGAAGTTGCAGTATTGAGAAGTCCCATGAAGAAAGTTGTTGCTCATGAGTGTAAAGATATTTTAAGTTCTTTGCTAAATTGTTTCTTGACTGTACCCTTTCCCATAAAGCTCCTGTACAGCACCTAGTAAAGTACTCTATATTTAAAAAAAAAAATAAAAATTACCTATTAGATAAAAATAGCCAGTAAAAGAACTTTAAAGTTCCAAAATCAAGTGATCAGGAGTTAGAAATAGTAGAATTCAGTTTGCCCATGTAAATTTTAGCTAGATGTTTTCTACATATCATATGCTACAGTCTTTAGCTATGTGATTCCTTGCTGTTTTTTCAAGATCCTTCCTTATTCAGACTGCAGGAGCAGGCTGGGATGACCAAACAGCTTTTTGATATTTTGTTGGATCATCCTGGCACAGTGGCCCAAGGCATTTCTGACAGTGCAGAGTTCCAAGTCTGTACTCAGTATAGTTATTACTTTCTGCCAGAGCGTAGTACCACTATTGTGTTTCACATGTTACTATTAATTTAATTTCAAAACCCATCTATGGTGTAGGAGGTTATTATCCATGTTTTTCACACAAATTGTCACAGATGGATGGTGCTCAGTGAAAGACGCAGGGAGCAAAGAGAAGGATTCACAAGGAATCCTAGTATTGATTGTTCACACTTACGCCAGAAACTGCAGTGCTTAAAAGTTTTCAAGTTCCCTACGGTTTTGTGAATAAGGTCTTCTCTGTGCCCGTGTGGCTGAGTATGTGTGCCACTACTTTGATCATGATGGCGTTGCACAGGCAACTGGCCCCAAAAGACCTTGACGTTTCAGTGCCTAGCTCATGCTCTTGTGCTAGCACCACATATATGCTGTCCTGATCTGTAGATCAGTGTTAAGAGTCTGTCTATCTGTACACAAAATAGTGAGAAGGCAATGCTTCCCTTTTATCTACCTCACAGATAAAAATATTCATCTGAGAATTTTAAGCACCTAGCTTGGGGTTAAAAACTTCAGTGAGAGTCGGAAATCCAGGAAGTTGTATTATTACAAGGCTAAGCCTAAAATCCTCAGTGTCAATCAAGCATAGGGATTAAAGTAAAAGCATCCACTCATCTGAGTACACAATTTAAGAGGTTGACCCCTATTTGGGGGAAAAATCAGCATCGTGTAGGTCTTTATACTCATGACACAGCTTACTATTACACCCACATTGATGTTTGAAGTGGTGAATGTTCATCATTTTTCAAACAGACGCCAAAGTCTCAAGCCAGCTCCGTGGCCCCAGAAACAGGGAATACACCACTTGGTACCAGGTCTGAGAAACATGGTCTAGGGGATGTGCAGTATCCTCTAGGAAGTCTATGACAGGATCTAGAATCCATTTCTATATAGCAATAGTTTAATTAACTGAAAAAGCCCTACTGATAACATCTGCTTTCATTACTACACATTTTGCAACTTCTGCCAGAAATATGAGAGGGGTCTAATAGGTGACAGTACCCTTCACTGAGTGATCCCCATTCACACCCAGAGCACATTCCTTGCTCAGTGAGGCAGAAGAGCTGTGGAAAAACAGTAGGTGATCATGCAAATATGAAATATCTCAAAATGCAGATGCACAAGAAAGAAAAATCTCATTTGTCAGAGTTTGCTTTTACAACTGTAGTAATACTCCCTGAATTTTGTTTTAGTTTGGTTTGAACTTTTCCTGTTTGTACAAGAGAGAGAATTGAGTGGAAGTTGTTAGGGGTTGCTGTGAAAAGTCTTAGGTTTATTTTTTTCCCTGCCCTTATCCTTATTCTGGTGGAAAGGGGCAGCAAGTAAGGAACAGCTTGGTTTCACTTAAAGTTTCAATAAAAGATACAGGATGACATAATGTCATAGTCATGCTTTATTTCACTCTAGCTGTCAGAAAAGATTCTTGCTGAACTATTTTGGGATTTGTGCCCTTTTTCAACATATTCGTGTGCTTTGGTTAGATAACAAGCAATGACCAGTAAATTACCATTGCCATTTTAAGCCAACCAAAGACTGTAGGAAATAAACACTAAAACAATAGTATTTAATAATAATTTCATAAAAGTGAATTTGGTAATGAATTTAGTTTCTGCTGACTTGCTAGCTAACCATATGGTTAACTTCAGAATCAATCAAGAATTTCCTTGGACTTTACTTAATTGGGTGACATACAATTTAAGTACATGAAGTGTGATAAATACAAGCTGTCTTGATGAAGATCACTCTGTTGACTTAGATAGTGATTGAATAAGAGGAACTGTAATAACAAATATGTGCATAGATATTTTTAAGTAGAACTCAAGGCAGACTTTGCTTGTTAGAATTAGCTATTAGAATTATCAACAGGAAGTTTAGTATGGGTATCATTCTCCTTAGTTATGTATGGTAAGCAGAAGCAGCGTCATGCACATGGAAAGCCATTGTCACACTTGCTATGAGCCACAGAGTATAGGCAATGAAAGGTAAATTTTCTTTATTTCATTATTGCTATACACTTTTAACTGATGCAAATAAAAAGCCAAATGTTGAATGCATTTAGTTTATTTTTTTATTTTACTCTTCTGGTGTACAAGGATGCTGCTGTTGCTTTGTTTTGGTCAGACTGAACACGCTATTAGGCTATTTTTATTTTGGTTCTCTGAGAAGACAGTTTACAAATTTTACTTGAGTGATGAGAAGGAGCAGATACTCTTGCAGATCATTGCTTGGCTAAAAGGAAAATTTCACCATCATCATTCAGATCACTTTGTTTTAAAACTGTAGTGTGAACTAGATGTTTTACTACATTGTCTAAACACAGAGATATATACAGAAACAGCATACAGAAAAGAAACATTGACTTTAGAGTGAATATTTTCTGCCCACATGACTACTTTGCGACAGCAATTGTAGGGATGTGATCCTTAATCATGACTCATAAAGCTGGGGTAACCTCTGAACCGGAAGTGTGGTACTTGATTGGCAACTATTGATACAACTAGAAGAAGGACTGCTACGTCCAACTTGAAGACTTTTTGCAAGGTTAGGTTCATGACAATTTTGTCTGCTTTTCCAAGGCTTCAGAAAAATCCTTCCCGCTAAGCACTGGTGCTACAAAGACATAGAGTTAACAGCTTCCAGTTTAACTTTGGGCTGTGACCACATTTATCAGTTATAGGAATTAAACAAAGCATATTTCTGATTATTGAAATAATTTAATAATGTTTTTAAAAAGGCACTAAATTTGCTACTACTTTGCCAATGAAATGGTACTGCCAAGCTTTGTGGCATTAATGTGCATGAGCACAGGATAGGAGCAACAACTTTCCTCAAATGTTTCAGGTTTCACCAGCACTGGGGAAAGGGAATAGGTTGTGGTCCACTGAAGGATACTTCTACAGCCAGAGAGGGACACAGTACTGCTGGAAGGCAGTGTGCCAATGTATTCAAGTTCCTGCAGTACTCAGTTCAAGCAGATGAGGGGGAAAAAAAAACAAACCCAAACCCTAAACTTAATCCTGGTAAAGTATTTCAACTAAGATTTTTTTTAAAATCAAGGGGGATTTAATCAAGCGTTTTCTAGACTAATCGTAAAGGCTGGCAGTAAAAGTGCCATGTACAACTCTGCATATTATGAAAATACAGAATTTTCCCTCAGGTTCAACATTCAAGTGAAAAATGGCTAAAATAAGCACAAACTTCTTCATAACTCTGGATTCATTAAAAAAAGGCAACATATTCTTTTTTTCCAGTTTTGAAAATGAATTTATTGCCATTAATCATTTTTCTGTTTATAGCTCTCACTCCACAAACTATAATATTGATCTTGTAATGAGCTAGTCCTTCTCAGAGAGTATCAGGTGGCTCAAAAATCCACAGGAATTAGTAAAGGCTTGTCTGGTTTTTAATTCTCCCAGCTGGTATAGACAAGCAACAGTTTAATTTTTCCCAGCTGAACATGATTTTATAGTACTCATTACAGGTATACATTAATACTACAATTCTAAATCATTAGAGCCTGATACAACTACAGTACTACAGTACCTGTAATATTACTCTTGCTCTTTATCACATAGTTTTGCCCCAGTCTGCCTTCAGTCATCCCACCATCCAGACCTGCCGCTTAAATAATTTGTCTCTTTGCAGTAGTGAGGAGAGAGGCAGGACAGTTTCTTCCTGGCTTCCCCCAGTGGGTGGAACAAATCTACTATAAAAAATAGGAGAAAGGGCACAGAATTTCCATAGATTCCAGGAAGGGAATAGATAAGGGAGGAATGGGACACAGAAAGGGAGATGGGCATACGCTCCCAAGTAGGCAGAGGGGACTGGAACCCGGAATTAGAGCCTGCAACTTGGGAAGAAATCTCCAAGAGGCAGGTTAATTCTTCTAGCAAGATAAATCAGCTGGTGAGCATGAGAAAAAGGTGCTCACATCTTCCCCAACATCACAATGTCCAGATAGCTATCATTACATTGCAGTATGTGGGCCTATTGAAAAGTCTGGGTTTTTTTTGTGTTGGTATCTGGAAAGACACAAAGGGTATTGCCCTTCCCTGACTTGAATTTACCAGTAAAGAAAAGTGATTTTAATGAGGTCCATACTTTCTTCCTCTTAACACATCAGCCAGCCAACCCAAGTGGGGAAGTGCCAATTTATTACTCTGTTCTGGCTTACAGTTGTTAAGGAAATGCTCCAACAGCAGGTGAAATGATTCAAGGGTGCTAACTAGTAGCACAGAAAAGCTGGGGTGGCCTTGCTTAATCTTCTTTTTGATTAAGAAGCTAGGAAACATTTCAGGTTTAATGTCTTTGCTCAGTTAAACTGCATCCTTAAATCTAAAGGGGGGGGGTGGTATGTTTGAAGACATCATTTGTTTTGAAGGTTTGTTTATCTGTTAGAAAATGATCTCTGACAAGGTGTTTTTTTCGTCTGTGAGGACCACTGAAGGTAGGCACCTGAAAGAGTCACCTTTATTATGTGAAGCAGAACAGGAAAGGCTAGGTTAAGAATTGCAATCTGATGCCATGTTATAAAGCCCCATATGTTGCAGCCCACAAAAAGATGGTGTTACAGAGAAATGTGCTCAATGTGCTAAGTTTATTGGGGAAAGAACAGATAGCCATAGGAAGAGCTACATTTTTGAGTTTATAGTTGAGGTTGCAGCAACCTTATGACTGTAGACAGAAATGCTGCCACAGGAGCTTTTTGCAGTGAAGCGGGGTTAATGTGGAGAACAGGTAACAGGCAGATTTTTCTCAGAGTACCAAATATGCCCTGGTCACTCATATTCTATATATGCAAAGTTAAGGGGATTTTGAGGCTATCAGCAGAGAGGCCATAAGGGAAAAAAACAAAGGAACTGGAACTAATTCCAGTGCTGGTTTCACTTGCACACACTGTAGACTATCAGCATAGTACATAATATATCTCAATCTACCTGTCTGCTTCTCAGAAAAGAAATTTATTTTCCCGTTATGACATTTAGGGAGCATGCCAAGGGTGCAATATATTAGGGACAGTTCAAAGAGATAGCAGAAGAAAAATAGATATGATGATTATTCAGATTTCTGAAAAAAAAGTCTTTTAACATAGCTTTTGTGTTCTACAACAAAAGGGTTTGGGTAGGGCAAGGCTACATCTCAATCCAGATCCTATTCTTTCAGTTGTAATTTAGTTTTTGTCCTACACATCATCCCATGATCACCTGGTTTCACATATATACCCTTAATCGCAAAGCTTGAGTATATACCTTGCCAGCAAGAAAAAGAAGAGGATAGATGGGGTGCTTTTTTTTGTGTCTGAACTTGCTACTTGCAGGTAGATTATTATTTTTCTTACGGTATGACTTGTTGATATATGATGATGTAACTGGCTTCTGCTTTAAATAACTTCTATAAAAAGGAATAAAATATCCAGGCAGTGATGGCTAGATCACTGCTTTCAGTACTAGACTTAAAGCCTCTGCCACAGCTGCTGTATCTAGCATTTTGAACTGTCATTTGTTTTTCTTTTTTAGTGTTGTGAATTATCACTTACAGATCAGTAGTACCAAAATACCCTTAATATTCTTCCTGCAATTTTTACCTGCACATTTACTGTTTTACTGCCTTTAATTATAGGACACAAACTATTTCTTACCAAATCAATGTTATTTTAAGCACTCTTTGTAGCCTTAAATAAAGGTGTACCATCTATTCAGGACAGTATAAAGTACTTCTCCAGATGGCTTGATCATGATAGATAACCTTATTTATTGTTATGACAGTACAGGGGCAAGCTGCACCTGTGGTCTCTTCCTCAGTTTGTCTTGCAGGCTTGTCTTTCAAACAACAGACCGTACCAGCACTTTTGCAGGATTGAATCCAGCAGTTGACCTAACTTTAGAGCGTATCCCTGCTCTCAAATTCTTGCCCCAGTTTCATGCCAATCGGTGCCTTATTCATCCTTTTTGCCACCTCTACAAGTGTTTCTTCAGATAGAATAATGCCACTATTTCCTCTTTTATTTTACTGTTCTTAGTCTTGATCCTAGGACACTGCTCCCTTTTTTGATAGGGTGAACCTTGCGAGCCCAGCTGTAAATTTTGATGTTGTCTCAATGACACATTTCTGTAAGGTTTTGTGACAAAGATCAAAGTTACAAAGAGTATCTCCCTGTAAAGACATGTGTTATCCATTCCCTGCAGAAGCACATCACAAGTACAGAAAAGGTTGAAGATCATAACAGGTTCTCTTGCACAGGTCAGCGGAACATGGCAGCATGACTGTGTACAAGTAAGCAGGACACCTTGCCTAAAATATATTATTCTCTCACATTTAGGCAAGCCCAGCTACTTCATATATAATCTCAAGGATTTGTACACAACCTTGTTGCATTCTCAGTATCTGTCTCGCATCATTTTTCCAGTGCTGGCTTAATCTCTTCCTTTCTATGTGATATTTGTTAAAATGTTAATACCTTTTTGATCATAAAAATCCAAAAAGAAAAAGAAGCCTGTTAATCTAGCTGAAGTCAGACAAACAGAAATTTCTCAATTAGTAGTTCTTCTAATTCTCTCTTAATAAGTCTTGGTATTTCTATATTATATCTTATCTATGATAATTGGTTTTGCTAGCAAAGTTTTCCAGGAAGCCAGAATGATATCTGTCAGCCAGACTGAAGAACACAAAGTATTTAAAAAGTGTTATAGATATCTCCTTTGTTACCCACAATTAATAAACATAATGATATAATACTATAAGAATAATACCATAAAGTTCTTAACTTCTCCAATTCTTAACAATGTAATAATGTAATCAAAACCAAACAAAAATTTCCCAATCAATAATGAAGAAAATACAAATTTTGATATAATTTCCTTTGTCATATTTCTGCTGTGATCCTATGAACTAACACAGAAATTGAGATTAGGAAGGTTAAGAAAAAGTTGACAAATGGAAAGGCTAATTGGGTAGCAAAATGAGACAGCAAAATGCTGAAACCAAAGATATCGCATACAGGTGCATCCTAATTTAAAACAAACTCTTCTCTTATTCATTAGAGTCAGCAGCGGTTGTTGTCTTGACAGTAGAAAACATTGTGGTACTGCTGTCTGATTAATAACTTCCATTCGCAATCTGGGTGTTGCTGACTACAATGGAATCATTTTCAAAGTGACTCCAATGCTGTATGATAAATGGATGGATTTCAGGAAGAGAGCTTGAGCCATAGACAATGCTGGCCACGGAGAAATTGCTGTGTGTTTTATTTTGCTATTACTAAATTTCATTTAAATTTACATTCATTTTTCTTTATACTTTCATATTTTCCAGTGTTTCACTATACACTTCTATATAGTTCTTGCATAAATATTTACCTGACATCACTACCATTTTCAGCAGAAACTGCTGAAGATTACACATGTTAATAGGGATTAAAAGCTAGATACCATGTTTATTGGCTTATCTCCACCCCTTGCATAAGCATATTGATATTCAGCTTTAATTTTAGATTTTTGTAGTGTTTTTCAAGAGTTATCAGTTTGATCTTTCATCAGTTTACAAAGAACAGACTATGGTCCTCAAATTCCAAACCCATAATCTGTTTCTGGATTGAATAGCAAGTATGTATGCCGTAGGCTCCTCAGCTCTGACGACACACTAAAGTTTACTACTTCTAGGAAACTCTCAGAAATGTTATTGAACTGCTAGTTTATCTTTAACCAGAGGAAATAACATATGGATAGTGGGAAATGGATCAAAAATTTGTCATTGTTCTGGTCTCTTTTTGAGGAAAGCAAAAAAAATAAGGTAAAGCAGGATAAAATGCACCCAAATCAAGCAATTAATTTTTTTCCCCAAAAAAGCAAAGTATTAACCATATGAAAGATGATAAATACACTTAAGTATAAATAGGAAAATATTTGTAGTTTTTTATGTAACGAATTTTGTGCATTTAGGAACAGGTAGGGAACTGATCAGTAACTACAGGAATAAGGAACTCCACACAGTACTGTTCATCAGCATTTGGTTAGCGTTATAAAATTTGGGAAATCCCTGCCCATATCTCCTGTTAAACATTTATCTGCAAATGTAGATGTTAATGTTGCACTGAAACTTAATTACTAGGCGCCTCTGAAAATCAGATGGTAGGATGTAGATTAATTGCAAGTAAATATAAGTACTCACCAACCAGCCCAAGTTAGGAGCCTTGGTGCTCAATGCTCCCACCATAATGAGTGGAAAGATAGAAGCTCTTTTAAGTCTGTTTTGATCTCTGGAGATGCCTTTCCTTTTCTCTATTGACCACAGAGGAAATTTTGGACAAAACTTCAAACTTTCAACCTTCAATAAAGGATTCAAAGTTGGCCAGGGGAGTGCCTGAAGTAATTTTAGTCTTGTTCCTCTTTCTGATTGTCTGTGCAATATAATTTAATTGCTATATCACACTGTTCATTGTTAAGAAACGTTTTGGAAGTGCTATTTTTTATTATCCTTTTCATGTGAATTCATCTAACTTTTGAAGTTATTTTAATGATAATACATGATACCATGTAGTTCTCAGCAAGTTTTCTGTCAAATATTTATTGTGTTGACATTCTGCCAGGCTCTTGGTGAGAGCTGCTTGTAAGAAGTCTTGTTGTTGAATCTGCTTCAGTTTAAGGCAGGTCACAAATCCCAGTCACAGTTCAGTAGATCATCCAGATTTTATTGTCTGAGTTAGCCTCTTTTATGGCTGGCTTCCAAAGCAGCGTACTGGAGTGTGAGTTCAGAAGAGGCAAACTAGGAAATGTGAAGTAAAGAACTGAGAAGGCACCATGCTGCTAACATACAATCTGTACTTCGCTAGCAGTCCTCTGGTTCAGTTCTTGACATTGTCCCTTGTGAGTAACAGCAAATTAAACTGTTATAAAATTCATATCATTGTTTAAAGGAACAAAGATTCTCTGTCTGTTCTGGAGTTTAGTGTGTCTATTATCTCTGCCATCTTCTTAATCAAGAGAAGCAGCTGACAAGAAATGTGCTAAATATGACTAGCAGGAGGCTGCAGATAAGACTCAGTACTTTGCTTCACTTCAGAGAATATAAGTGACAAACCTTGGATAAATTCCTTTCCATTTAAAAATACCTACCCATCATACCAGCCAATATTAATCCTGAAATCTATGATCATGTGAAAAATGACTTAGGTCTACAGAGAAGCAGATATCAGATTTAGTAATATGCATACATCTATAGCTGTAGGATATACTCTATTTTGCACTATAATACCTCAGTAACAATTCGCAGAATAAAAGTTGAACTTTTAAAAAGCAAGTTTCAGTACTAACATTCTCGAGGGCATATTGGTGTGTATTGCCATCGTATTTGATGGTCTGAATCAACTCACTGAAATCTTCTAGTAAAGACAGTAATATTCCTAGTCAGTAAGTTCTGGAGAGTGCTTCTATGTCTATCGTATGGCAAACAATTCCTGGCTGGAAAAATTTGTGAGAAAGCATTTGGGCAAGAATTCTAGAAATATTTATTAATGACGTAAACATAAATTTTCTGAATGACATTAATATAAATTATTGTCTACATTTTTCTGAATGTCTTTAAAAGACTGATTGCTCCCTCACTGCAGTATTAGTTTCGTCACACACTGTTATTTAGAAGAAAACAATTTGAACAATCTACCAGCAATAGCTACAGCTTCTTTTTGTTGTTATATTTGCTGCTGGTTTCAATTACTCCTCAGGTATATTGATTAGGTAGGAAATTTATAGTATGTGTTTCTCAAACAAGTGTGAGAAAAATACCTGTCTCTTAAAGGTATTTACAAATACCTTAGTAAAAGACCATGAAATATAATAGCAATGAGGAAGGTCATAGCACTTGTTCTGCTACTCTAGGATGCATAGTAAATCTTCTCCTCCTTTTGATATGCCTTCCCATGTTGTTCTTTTCCTGTGCAGTAATCTTTATAATTATTATTAATTACATCATGTAATATATATGTTAGCTTCAGTCCTTCAATAAACTGCAATATTTGTAACACTGAAATCCCATTTTTATGAGTATTGTTTTTTCTCTGTTTCCATATTAGAGCTTGACTTTTTTTTCCTTGTCTAATCCTCTAATCCTTCCTAGACCAGGCTCTGTGTTACGTTGTTTTTTTTAATAGTTCATTATATTTCTTATTCCAGCCATTGACAAACAAGTTGTTTCTTGTTCTCTAGAATGTAAATTTATTTCTTCTCTAAATTTTACCTTTTCAGGCCTGAGTTATTAGCTGACATGTGTATTTTCCAGACCAGCTTTTAAAATTCCTTTTCCTTCCTTTAATTTATAAATGATATAATCAATTATTTATACATTATTTCCCTCGTGAATCCTAGGCAGACTGTTTGATTGTCCTCAGATAAGTCATACCACGAGCAAAGCTCTCTCAGGCAGCTGACACCAGTTAGCCTAGCTAGTTTTTAACCTCTCCTGAGCCTTGACATATCTAAGGCCAGCCAACAACTGCCTACATATTGTGTCATTCAGTGAATGAAACTGGTGCATTGTACAAGCCCATTCTCCCCCTTTTGCTGAGCTTGCATTGTTTTGCCTATTGCGTATGCAGACGGAAGATAGCCTGGGCAATAAAAATGGCTATGAGAGGGAAATACAATCTAACTTCAGCTTTGTAGTAGCCTTGCCTCAACATTAGCTCAGCCTCAATAATTCAACGAGGGTCTAATAATCCCATTGACATTCATACAACCTGGCTGAAATTTGAGTGATGTCCACACAGTATTACAGAACTTGTCCAGTTTTTCCAGGCAGACTTATATACACGAAAATACTTTTGTATTCTGAAGTTAAGTACAAGTAAGAGATTTGTGCCCTTTGCATTTTTACTAATAATGTCCCATAGCTGTTCATTTTTAACTAATGAACTAGTTTTATAAGTAGATGACACACTGTCTTCTAGACTCTAATTAAAACTTATTTTTGGTCCTTAGGTGTAATGACTACTCTTCTGAGATGAGCTCTTAATTAATGCACAGAGATCCTGAAAGTCCCACCTCTCAACGGTAATGATTGACATCCAAGGATACATATATTACACTAATTGAGCTTTCCATTTATACATTTTTCTGCAGCCAATTCACCGGAAAAGGTAGGAGAACGGACCAGCATAAGAAAAGTTATTTTGCTGCCATCTGTATTTTACTGAGGGGGAAAATCTTGCAGAACTGTTGAACATTTATTACCATGGGTGTCAACACTTCTGTTCAGGTTTTAGATATAACATTTGCCTTACTACGAAAATTAGCATTTTTAATTCAGTGATGTGGAGTTGAATAATGACACAGTATTCACTATTCAAAACCAGGAATACCTTACAAGTCAGTGGGCAATGCTTTGGATTGCAAATAGTGTTGCATAGCAATATATACCTTCTGAACAGAAGTTATTTGGTATTGAAACAAGGTATTTCACGGTGTGAGTGGTGTTTTATCTGTAAATGTTCTCTTAATTTTGACCCACAGTTGAAAGCAGAGATTTTATAGTATTTGTTAAGGAATCATTTCTTTTTAGGATTCAATTTAGTACTTTAACAATAAACTTTACTTTGCATTTCATTTAACTCTATACTATTCTGGAGTCAGTTAAGATGAAGTCACTGAAGTCATTGAATAAAGTCCAGTATTCTCACCTGAGCTGAAGTCCATTAAAAAAAAAAAAAATACTGATAAGAACATGGTGGTTGGAGAGAAACAAAAGGCGCTGTAATGTATCAGAGAGATATTTGGCAGAGGAATTACATTGCAAATGGGATACAGGAAGTACTAGAAGCAGCCAAGGGAAAAAAAAAAACAAACTGGAAATGAGGCCAAATATATGCCTACATAAAGATTTATCTATTTTTTAAACAGTAATCCAGGTTGCAATAATAACTTACTTGGTTTCAGAAATCAGCTTTTGTCTTCCTGTGTTTTTGTTTGACTGGATAATTTAGAGAACTTTCAAATGAGCTTATTTATTCCTTATTTATAACTTTAATTTCTGGTGACTTACAACAAATTTCAGTGCAAATGGAGTTCTTGAAATAGGCATCAGACTTTCATAAAAGAAATCTGTCCGATTTCAGTGTTTATGTTTTACATTTACCTGGTATCTATACTCTTTTCTAGAAATGGGAAGCATTCAAGGTGTGGGGAAAAAAAAAAAAAAAGGAACCTGTTTCAGAGATGATATTTTAGGATTCTAAAAATGAGCCAATGGTTTAATTGGCAGTGCTAAGCTTGAGGGCTAGAGGAATTGCACTTCCTTGGGGAATATCCATACTGGAGAAGATTAAAGTATGAATGCTTATTGACATATGCTTAAATCTGGAATAGAAACAGATCTAGCTGTTTGTACCTAGATGAAAAGTGAACAAGTCTATTGAAAAAATGTAAACATATATATATGTGTGGACTGGGGACTGTTTAACTTCTGAGATGTTTTACCCCTCAACAGCAGCACAAAGACTATTAGTGAAAGGGATTGAATGGAAAACTAAAACCAGGGTTGTGTAAGGCAGGTGCTGGTCAGAGAGAGGTCCCATCAAAGCAGTACACTGACTTTGCAACATCCCCTTTGTGTCCAACAAGGTTATGAAAATGTGTATTTCCTGTGCGAGACTACAGAATAAAGCAAACTGGAAGTATGGGAGCAGAGTGACTTAGAGTCCAGGCCTTTGTATTTCTTCCATTAAAAATATGAGGACAAAATGAAACAAAACTTACTTTTAGCATAAAGAGTACAGAGATATAAGCAGAGGCTAGGGGAAAAAAATGGGAAATAAAGAATAACGTGTAAGAAAAGTGGCTGTTCTGAATGCCCTTCATATCTAGAATAACTTCATATTCTTAGGATTAGTGCTAAACTATTAGTGGATCTTTTATGAGAATGTTGTTTTGTCTTCCTTGTGATATAACTCTTTGTCCAAAGTAACCCATTGCAAACTTTTATATTTATCTATATTTGTAATGTTTCTGTGATTTCCACATTGCATGTGTGGAGACATAACATCTAGTATTGAGTACTAAGTAAATTTTTCTCTTTATTGCTGGACATGTGGAAAGAATATGCACTCTAATTTGGCTACTTTGAGAAAGCTGAATTGTTTAAAGCTCGAATAATCTGGTAGAACCAAAATCTTTTTATTTGTAAAGGAGAACAAAGATGCTTCTGTACAACGTAATACAGTCACTAGTCTGTCAAGGTCTAACTTTATTATCACACCTTCAGAACCTGTGCATTTTTTTACTTACAAAATGGTAAAAGCTCACTGTAAGTTTTGTTAGACTGTATATATGTGGAAATATCTATTAACAGGAAACATATGCATATATTCAGTGTGTTGGCAGCTGTTTTAAACTGTAGTTAAAATGTATTTTGTGCTAATTCAAAATAATAGTTCTAACTATAGCACCAGCTTTAAAGATGGTAGCAAATGTCAGATCAACTGAGGCCAATGTATGCCTCTTGCTTATAATAATCAATTAGACATTAATGATAGGTATTTCATTTTGAATAGCTGCAACAATAAATTATTCTCAGGGTAACATGGTGGAGCCTAGTCTCCTTTGGCTTTTGCAACCAGTAAAATAACAGAACATCAGTCAAGTTAATAAAGTGTGCCCTTATTACACATTCTGCATCTGTACATAAAGTGCCAGCATATGATCAAAGACTGCAGCTGTTTCAGTTATATCACAGTCACATCATAGACATTTTATAGTTATAGCAGAGAGAGAGTTCCAGGGACAACCCAGTCACCTTGCAGACATACAGAGTTCAGTGGAACCTCATTAAATTGCACCTTGATATTATATGAAACGGGTGGCACATCTATTAGGTATGATATATATAATTTCCTTGTTAAAATTGTTTTGTATGCATTTATGTGCGTTGCCTGTATGTCTTCTCAAGAAATCCAGGCTTTTGTTCACACAAAATTTCAGAGTTCCATGTTTGCATATTTTAATTTTGAACTGGTAGTTGCCAAAAGTAAAGGATTATTAATAGCCAAATGGCTGTGTTGTAGTGCACACTTGCAGGCTATGTGACAGCATTAATAAAATATCTAATATTAATTAAAATAATTATAATGTAAGCTGGAATATTAGATTGTGTTTTCGTAGCTGTTGACATATTTTTCCATTTCACCTCCTGGATGAGTGTTTCACTTAACTCAATGAATTTTGCCATTGACTTTTACAAAAGTAGAATTTCACCTAGTCAATTTTTGGTAATAATCAAATGTGTTATAATAACACCTGATTACCTTTTCTATATTATCAGGTTTCAATGTGAGAAACAGCAGAGAGGGAGACTAACCTAATAAGAAAGTGGTTCAAGGAGTTATTCCTGAAAAATATGTTTTAAGAATATGTTAAAGTTGAACACGGAATAGCTAACTGCCATATTGCAACAAAATTAAACTGGCAACTTCTTTGTCTGGAATTTTAAAGGCACAATAACCTCAGACTCATTGTTGGTTTAGTTCTACATTAGAACTCACCAAAATAGTATAGCTCTACCATTTAGGTAGCTAAGCAGTACAACAAAATACAGGCAGCCAGCTAAACTAATATTTGAATCCTAGTATTTTTGCAGGAATTAATTGCTGAAGCAAAATGAAGCAAAAAAGCCCAAGTTTACTTAAGGAACAGCTCTAACAAAAATTACTACCTTGTGTTCTTAGCTACTCTTCCTAAACCTGTTCTTCACACTTTACAGATAAAGAAATATATGTGTATTTGTTCTGATAACTTTCAGTGCATGTACAAAAAAGAATAGGTTGTAAACCTAAAGTATGTTAGGTGGGATAATAATGTATTATGGTAACAGTCAAATTGCTTGTCATGTCATGAAGGGTTATGCTTTAATTAAGCAATAAGGCATGACAGGGTGTGAATTACAATGTAATAATTCTTGTCTAGTGTATTGTTAGGCAAGAGGCCAAAGGCCTAGTGCCACTGAATGCTGCAGGAATGAATTATTATGCTGTAATTTAAACAATGCAATATCATATTGCAATGACTGTAAAATATTACATTTTAAATGAAAAAAAAAGTTACAATTTTTCTATACCTATTTACTTCCCCAATAAACTGTTCCCCTGCCAAGGCTATCACAGAAAAGAGAGATTTTCTATTTAGTATTGTATTTAGGTTTAGATGGCGATTAAACTCTAAAGACAGTTGTTTCTGGGGGATCTGAAGGATGCTATTTTGATGCCATTTTTCCTAAAATAAACAGAAGACATATAGCTCTGAGGAGCAAGTATTCCCTAAATTATTTCTTTTCATTGGACAGAAATAGTGTACAACTCTAAAAGTAAGAGCTCTGTGAAACTTGTCTTACCTAGGAGCCTTGCATTTCGTGGAAGCTTTGTTATTACTTTTACCTTTTGAAAGCACAATTTTTCATCTTCCCATTCTTCCTTATTGACACCTTTTCAGAAGACACCTTATTTATAAAGCCCTTCAAATTCATGTCTCAGACTAATGTTTTTTTTAAAAATGGGTTTTCTATGATTTTATTCCCCTTAGTCTTCAAAGGAGAAGTCAATAGGAAGAAGACAAAAACACAGGATTGTGAGAGCTCCTACTGTACTTCTGTGCTACAAAGCATAAAATCAAAGATACTGTAAATAGTTGGAAATGTTGAAAAAATGAGCCCTGATATTTTTCTGCATTTTCATTGGTTATATGATATAAGTAGCAAAACCCATGTAGTTAAGTCTTACAATGCATGATGTTTCACCACTACTAGGAAATCATACTTTATTGTCCATTTTGCAAAGTTATTTCACAGTTTACGTGTCTGAATGGAAAAGGTCCAGTAGGTTCCATGCCTTAATTGAGATGTGTGTGCAGTTTCCTTCTTGAGAGAAATTGGAAGCCTCATCCATTGATACGTTTATTTGTTTGTACCTGAGCAACATCAGTCAGGTTAGTGGTCTCAAACCAAAAAAATATTTCCTCTCTAGTTGTGAGATTCAGTAGAACTGGAGTAAAATGTGGGGGTTTTCTCATTATTTTACATTGCTTTTGTGGCAGTGATGTAAATCAATACACCTTCCAGAAGTCACAGGTCTGCTGTACAGTATCACTCCAATCTAACTCTCTCTCTGTGTTCCACAGTTTTTTTTCAGTTGCATTTTTGTGTTCAATCTGGAGATGACTATTGTCTGATGCACTACTGAAAATCAGATATGGGATCAATTTGCAAGTTGCTCTTGGTCTTCTTAGTTGATTGAAGTTTGTTGTCCTTAAGTAAAACCATGATTTGCCAGTTGACTTAATCACATTACAATTAATATACTTCCTTTCAGTGTTGCAATATTGACTACGGTAATACTAGCAAACAGTGTCTAATTTTTTTTTTTAATATCATCACTTCTGTATTGTAATGTAGCTGTACTAGTAATAATAGACCTCATGTAAGAAGAGTGTTATTGTTTAGGTTGGTACATGAACAAAGAGACAATTTTTCTCCATAACACTTGAATTAAAAGCAAATTTGCCTTCAAAGGATTCTTTGTGCACTAAGAAAATCTGTCACTATGACAGAGTTCACAGGAGGAAACAATTGGTTTAATTTTCACAACAGTTGAGTAGCTTCCTCTTCTTCCTAAGCACAATTCATCAAAAATAAAATACATTGCATTTCTGATATGGTTTACCCCAGCCAGTTGAGCAATTTGCTTTTGGTTTCATAGTGATTAAGAGGGCATTTCTACCTGTTAGCTTTCAGCAAACAGTTGTCTTTAATCTGAGACTGCAGTCTAAATAAGGGTTCATAGTGATTATTCATCACTAAAACATTTTTAATGCCTGTAACTCCTATAAACTGATGTTTTGACTTACTTTCTCCGTTTTTGTAATACACAAGTTTGTATAAATACTCTGTAACTTTAGCAGAAAAAAAAAAACAGCAACAAAAAATATTCAGGGCAAAGGATAATGAACTGCTAGTTGAAGCTTCTGTTTTTCAAAATAGTAATGCTTTTGAGATTTGATTAGCAATGACATATTATATGACAAAAGAAGAAAAAGGGTTTAGAAATGGAAACTAAAAATAGTTGTGTGGTAATTTAATAACCTGGCAGATTTTATTCCATCTGTTAGGAAGAGTTTGAAAGCCATTTCCTGCTGCCACTCACACTGCAGAAGCTTCAGAGTTCAGAGATGGAATCAAATACCTGATGTGAAAATCTGCTATTATGATTCATATCCAAAGATTCATATCAATATCCTTGCCTAGAATATTGTGGTGGGTTATTTAAAAAAAGAAAAAAATAATCTAAAAGTTCAGGATTATTATTTATCTCATGGTCAATACCACACCTTGTGACAGAAAAGGACCAAAAATACTCATTCCTTTCAATTTATGAAAATTTTTGAAACTATTCTATGTGACTGAACAACTCAAGAAACTAGATTTCTCAGATAGGTGGTCCAATATTCAAATTTCATGAACTTACTTTCAGGGTAACAGTACAGTATTATATTGATCTGTGCCTTATTGCCATCCAGGCTTGACAAGCAAATCAGGGGAAGGGAACATCAAGTCAAATTATGTAGTCAGAAGGTATGATGGAGAACACATGTAGTGTAAACCTGTAGCTGATGAACTAACCTTCCAACCCACCATAAACAAGTACTGGTATGCACTGTGTTCTGGCAATGGGTTAGCTGCAGCTGTATACAGCTGGTTAGGTACTATAATTGGTTATTTCTAGATGATACTTCACAGATGTTTGATAGATAAAAGAAAACATAAATTACTTTCTGTCTTTAATAACAGAAAATCTGTAACGCTCCTGGTAATGTTAATCTAATTGAGAGCATCAGACAGCATAGCTTCTCTTCAATGGGGGAATAAGAACGTAAGTTACAATTGGACAGGGGCGAGTGGTACAAGCCACTGTAAGCACTATAAACCCTTTTTACCCAGAAAAGGGTCTTTTGCATTTGGTCATTCAGGAGGAGATTCTAGAGGGAGCACTGAAACTTCACTGGCAAGTTGACCTTTTTTTTTCTTTTCTAAGCTGGCCAGAAGAAACAGAGATAAGTGTGTTTATATCTGAAAATGTAAAAATAATCTGCCTTCCTGTTAGATAAAGTTTTCATGAAAAATTAAAACCCTTATGTAATGCACTTTCCACCCATTCACACATTCGCATGCTTTTTGCAAGTTTTAAAATGCTCTGGCCCAAGATTATGCTTTATTTCGCCTGAAATCACTTTTTAGAAAAGAAAATGAAATAGTTCATTTTAATCACAATACAAAGGAGTACTGACAGTTGCAGCTGTGGGTTTTTTTTAGATTCGTCTTTTAAAAAATTTCATCCCTAATTTGTAGGAACCTTTTCAGGTATATGATGGAAGTGGAATGATTACTTATTAAGTTCCGAGCCCTGTATGAGAGGCCAGTTAGGGTCGTGTGGAGTGTTAGTTCTACAGGATGGGCATTTGCTTCAATATTTTCAGAACTGGGCTAGAAGAGGGATATAAGGGTATAAATCCTTGTGACACATTATTGATCCACCAAGCTATCTGCTCTGTCATGATATACTTGTTTCCTGCCCAGTCTGTGCAAAACAAATGTAATATTTACAAACACAGATCAATTGAAATAACACCGATGTTAATGATTTTCACAAGCAAAAGAAAATCTCTCATTGTAAAGTTTCATGGTAACATCTTTTATCAGGCATAAGATTAGCCTGCTGGAGTAATTAAAACTTAATAATACTAGATTACCTTGCTAAAGCTAAACTCACGGTGGGTTAATATGTTTTCATATTGAAATCAATTTTTTTGTCCCAGTGAATAGATGTTGGATTTAATAAGACCAGCTCAAGCAAACAGATTTGTTAATGTTCAAAATGTGATTTGTCTATGTTATCTGGGCTTCGGGAGAAGGATGTATGACTAGCTGTAAGCGAAAGTACTAGAAGAGTTGACCTATATGTCCTTCAGACTTTAAGTAGAATATGGACTGCACTCTCAAAAACTGCATTCTTAAAACTAGCATGAAGATAGAGTTTTCCATACGGAACAGCAAACTTCATAGAGAGTTTCATTATATAGATCAGGCATATATGAAGTTTTAGTTAATTCATGCTGATTTCTAGGAGGAAGGCTTAAGTTTAACCTAGCTTTCCTTTGTACAAGGCTTATTCTAAGCATTCGTCCCCTCACCCTTTGTCCCAGCATTAACATTTGGACAGGTAAACCATCTGATACAATATTTACCTTTCTCACTTTATTTTGGCATAAACAAATGCATGCCAAATATGACTCTTTTGCATACGTATTCCACATTATAACAATGATAGCTACAAAGAAATAACAAGAAAATCTGAATTTGAATACATATTGATATTTGGAATCCATAAAAAAAGTAATCTTGAAGAAAAATAAATAATTTAATATTCCTAATGATGCAAAAGATATGACAATGAAAAAATTATCTCAGGCATTGCATTAGTATAATTTATCTAATCTTTCTAGTTTCTTTTAACTGTGTATTAGATGATTGATCGGCTCAAACCAGATTTTAGCCTTTTCATTTATAAAGCAAGGATTTTTTAGATCTCTAACTGTGTGCTGTACACCCCAAGGTGGCTTGAACAGCCAATAGGAGTAATAGGGGTGATTAAACCTTGTCACAGGGGGTTAGATGTGGTGCTTTCTTCCTACATGACAGGCTGTGACAGTCAAACAGCACTGAAGCAGAACAAACGACAGTGGCAGTTTGCTGCGAGCAGTGCTACTGTCACAACTCCCACTAGAAAGCTAAATGCTAGGTATTCAGCTCAGGGAAGTTTCAACTAGACCATGCAAATTCTGGTTTCAGAAATTTCCCTGCAAATAAGTAGTGACATGCATTAACTGCAGAGTGATTGTGTTGCTACGTGAGTGATTGTCCACTGTCTGACGCTGGCCATGATCACAGTTTATGAGTGACACTGTTGTTCCATTTACGTTTGTGCTTAGCGGTTCCTGTTATGGGAAATCTGCCTTCGTTTGAGAGAGCTAGTGCAGTAATGTAATTAGAATGAAGCTTATCATTGCTCTTTAATGACAGCATCTGTTTGTCACTCTGAATAACTATGTACAGGATGCTCTGAAAACCATGTACCTGACTGAGCCCAGGATAAAATCACATATATTCAGACATACAAGCTTTCATTCCTGAGTAAAAGAGACTGACTTTGTGAAGAAGAGTGAACTTTGAATTTTTAACAGATTTCTTAAAAGGCAAAAGCTAACCAAGAAAATGCACCTGTTAATTCAATCTTTTCAAGTACAGCATTCCCAGCTTTTGTAACACAACAGGAGACACAGATTTTACAGAAAAAGAAAACTAAGCATCTTAGTAGTCTGCATAAGGGAGTGGCATACTATGAATATTTTGTTTTCTCATTTTAAGCTCAATTTCAACAGTGTTCCAAACCCGGAAGAGCAGCAGTACTGTGAGCCTGCATATGTATGTATTTAAATCTATAAAGACAGATAGTAGAGATTTGGAAGAAGCTCAAGAGAACCACTACGAAGTCAATATAGATAAGAATATTTTCATTATTTCAATATACATCTTTTCTAACTGAAGTAGTGTTATGCTTAGATTTCTTACTGCTCTCACATAAACTAAGTAAGTCTGAATAAATTCTGTCTTGAAATTTTCAAGTTGCTGTTTGTTGCTATTAGCAATAAGATTAGATGAAATTGTCTCACATAGCTATGGGTGATTAAGGAGTTGAAAGTTACAGCAGTGTAGTTGAGCTTGCACTGGAAATGTCCCTTCTAGAAGGACTAAACATTTCCTTTTGTACTTCTTTATTTTAAATTAATCCCAAATTTTACCGTTTCTCTTCAGAGGATATTTTAATCTTGGAAGATGTATTGTTCTAATTTTACTAGTTTTTCCTGAAAAGGTGGTTAGCAATTAGTTTTTAAACATTCATTTTTCAGCACACTTAATTTTTTATATTTCTGCTAGCTATAGATATTAAATGTGTAAAGCTTTACAGGTGTTGTCTCATTTTCACATATATTCACATCATGACTGCCCAAACGGAGACCTTTTTTTCAATTTTAAAATCAGTTAAGGAAAATCCTGTCTTATTAAGGCAAGAATCACCAAAGCTTATCTGAGATCTGGTCATGTGCATCCATTCTTCAGCGTGCTTCCCTTGCACGGCCAGGCATGTTGCCTTCTGGCAACTCCTGAGCTCTGCTTCTCCGTTATACCCAAAGCAGTAACAGCTGTGGTAACATTTACTGGTTGAAATACTGATATGACACTCCACTCTTTCAATATAGGGCATCTTTTTCACTCCATTCTCTCTCCAGCAAATTCTATAAGATTTTTCACAGAAGAGATGCATGCTGAAACATGAGTTCAGTTTCTCGGACATACCTGTCCTTTCCTCAGCCCTTTAATGCCCTTGTTCCTGATAGGAATTGAGACATGCTGGGAGGGAAGGATTTGTAGGCAAAAATGCCTGAGAAACTATATAGGGAGTATTGTTTCCATCTGGTGAACATTGTATGGTTCGCCAGAGAAAAACTAAGATCCATCTGTCTTTTCTGGGTATGTCAGAAGAGGTTGCTCTCTAATAAATATTATCGGTGTTCTGGACAGCATTGGGAGTGGTGATGAGATGAAGCAGGACTTTCACCAAGCAGTACTAAATTAGAAGTCTCCTTTCGGAACACCTTTTCAGCTGCCAGTGTCTTTTCTTCTCACTTCTCTTCCCAGAGTTTTGCAGACTCTCAAAGGGCTGGCCAGGGGATGTCATAATCCAGTTAATAAGTGTTGCTGAGCTAGGACTTCAGCCTCATAAATCAGAATGGGGGCTTACAAGAGAAGGGGAAGATAATGGTTGCCTCAAAGATTGTACTTGAATTAAAAAAAATATTAATACCAGCATCGATAAGATTAATTTTTCTGCTTTATAATTTCTGTCCATGAAATTATTACCTAAAATGTAAGATTAGGCATTTGAGAGCCATTCGGAAAAAACAGATGTAAGCATTCTATTAGAGTAAAAGAAGCCTCTTCTACTCAAATACCAAACCAGAGTATTTTCACAGAGCATTATAATTTCTTTTAAAAGCAAAAAGGCTAGAGGAGGTGAAGTCAATATCAATATTAATTGTTTTTTAATTAGTAAAATTAAGTTAATAAAATTGACAGCAGTTGAGTACAGAATAATCATGTTTAGAAAGCTACACAGCGGTTTGTTTAAAATAAGTCATTAAAGTCATGATTTAGATGTTCTGTCTTGCTTACCCACCACACAAGCAGTTAATACAAAACATTCCATTTTACTGTTATGAAAGAAAAAATATATTTTTAAAAAAGAGCTGTAAATTAGGTTGTGCTGGAAGCATCCATTTTCTTGCCTCCATCACTGCCAACTCCCACTGTTTTCTTTGATATATGATTTGCAGACTACTATTATTATTTATGTGTTTTACAATTACTATGAATGACACCTCCCCTTCCTCAGCCCTAAGCCACAAATCTGAAATGAATAAATGCTGTTTATTGTGACAGTCTGCCTTTTGTCTGTGGAACAATGACAAACTACACCACTGACAGCCAGTTGCTGTTTTTAACTACTGCTCTCGAGCTCAGTCTTTGAGTGTTCTTCAGAACACAACAGACAGTCTGGAATGAAATAAGTGAAAATGTATTGCATTGCATGCCGTGACACCATTGTCCAATACATTGAGTAAACAAGAAAAATAAATTACATAAGCAAGATAGGTTTTAGTTCTCTACATTTCATTGAGATTTGTACAACTGTGGTCGTATCAAAATTAATATATTAATACATTTTAGTATTAATCATTTTTATATTCAAATAGAGAATTGCCTTCTGACTGGAATGAAGTGAGGGAGGAGAAATAAAGGGAGCACTTTTAATTATTTGTGAAATCTCAGAGCATTCTATTCACTCTGAGTTTTTCAACAGAGCCAAGGCAGCATGGAATGACTTTATCTGCATGAATTTTGTGAATGTCTTCTGACCCTGCAGCTAGTTGGTTTTTAAGAAATGTTAGAAGGACCTGTTTAATATCTAATTGTACCTAGCAGAGCAAGGTTAATAAATAAATCAGTTCTTATATTTTGACTAGACCCTGGCTTCTAAATGTAGACTTGTAAATATGCTCAGGTATTTATTTGATGTCATTTACCTTAAATCAGAATTTGCACACGAACGTAGCGTTTCTTCTTGAAACCAGATGTTCTCCCTTTGTTTATGCCTCTTCCTCCCCTTACACACGCCTGGTGCATATGTGTGTATGTATGCACACACACATGCAAACATATGACAATACTAGTTTATAATCCTTTGTTTGTTTACATAAATGAGTACTGCACTGTTTTTTTACTTAACTGTCTAAACACAAACATCACAAAGGATTTTCTGGCATTTGTATTATTGTCATAGAATGTTGTGCTACTTTTAATAATGGAAGAGCAATGTCTAGTGTTTAACTTAAATCTTTATTCAGTGCATAATGCTACACGTGCCCAGTATCCAAAAAGGAATTTTTTCCTGAACTACATGTAGTATACTGGTCAATATATGTCTTTTTAAATTCTTCAGTTTATTTGTGGTGTTTTAAATTTCTTTTTCCTTTTTTCTTTTCTCAAATCAAGGACAATGGAGAGAATATGAGCAAATTCCAAGTCTGCATTGGCACTGCCAGCTTGTAGAAAATATATTTCTAATTAAAAAGACATAATCTATAGTCTTGCTTGGAACTTCCTGTAATTTCATACATTAAAATCTGCAGTTAATTTTTTAATGCGTATCTCGGATGAATAATTTGCCTTCTCCTCTTCAACTATCTGTATCTCCTTTCTTACTGTCTTTTTTTCTTCTTTGATATTCCCTTTGAAGTCCCCTGTACCTGTTTTATTTCTTAGACTTCCTATCTTCCTCTTTGCAGAAACACCTGGATACATTCTCAGTGTAGTTCTCTGTCTCTTAAACAGTGGGATGTATTATTTCCATTTTTATTTTTAAATATAAATAAAAGCCATGAAGTAGGGAGCAGGGTAGCCTCAGAGTGCACAGATTCTTGTTCTTGCAAAAGAGTCATTCCTCCAGGATTGCAATTTTTATTATAATACCTGAGAAAACCCTTGAAGGAAATCTATGAAGTAATATAGCCTCTTGTATATCTTTGTATACCGATTAATAGATAATATGAATTGACACTCAGTTCAACTACAGGTCTAGCAAAGAGAAATACTATTCTCGTATGTTTGAAAGAACTGTTTTGTGAACACTTTTTTTGAGGGTAAAATGTGGTAAAGTACATTATAATATAGTGTGGCAATATAAGCATGAAAATATTCATATAACTGGCAGGAAGAGGGCCTTGTATGTGTTTTGTGTGGGCAAGAAGTCAGAGTTGCAATTAGGTTCCCTTCCCAAAGGCTCAATCCACACTTAAACTCAAAAGCAAAACTCTTCTAATTCCAGTCTTTCTAGCTTAGCAGTTTTTTATGGTGTTGGACAGCATGAAATTAATGAGTGAATCACACAGCATAATACATGAAATCAGGAACAGGCATATACATTCAGTAAAGAAAGCCATTTTGGCATTCTCAGCTAGGTATTCTAATCCAATAGAGAACACTTCATCCTCTTGTGTTGCCTCCTGGCTGCCAAACGCATTCCCATTTGAACAAACAATGTTGTGTTCATTTATATAGCATAAGTATCCTTCATAAAGACAGAAAGTGTGGTTTAGGTATTTCAGATAATAGCTAGGTTATGACCATTATCTAGCTATAATGAGCTTCTTGCCATCAGTAAATCTATCCAAACATTAATGAGTTCCTTTCAAATCTGGAGATTAGTTAAATTTTCATGTCAGTTATTCACAGCTGCATATTGATTTATTTATTTTTTACTTTCACTATGAATTTTACTAAGATGATTTAAGAAAGTCTCCTCATTAGCCGTTTCCCATGTATTATAATTGAAACAGTTATTGATAGTTAAAAACAACAGAAAAAATGTTTACATAAGTACAATGGATTATCTCTCAAAACTTTAATAGAAAGCATATTTCAACCACTGCTTGTGATACTGAAAATTAAAGTCTAACACATGTTCAAAATTAAATCTGTGTTTACTGTCATTTGAATGTATACAGAGGGATTGATAAATACTAAAAAAAAAGATCGGTAAAGCTTATACAACGGGTACTTTACTGATTTAACATAGAGATGAGGCTTCTTGCTCACTGGGAACTTCTGTTATCAATTACAAAAACTCCAGAAAATAAATAGTTTGGCCTGCAATATAAACTACTCAAATTTAAGCTCTCATCAGGAGTATAACAGTGAATTCTAATTATCAGGCTTTAGGTTCCTAAATTATAATCTATGTAGATATGATAGATTCAGATGAACATAAAAATTTACTTGAGTTATAGTGAGCTGATTACCTTTGCTATTTCTATAGAAATGTGCAGTTCCATGTGTATGGAATAGCTTTAAAGTAGCTTGAAACAAGCTACAATGGTGAAGCTACTATTCAACAGAAATCTTTCTCATGCTTGTGAAACTGTTTATTCGGGGTAGATGTAGTCACTTGCAGAATAACAGTCCAAGGGAATCTTTCTTCAAAAGCCGAAAGGTTGAGGTGCCTTCATTATAAAAGAGCCGTATGTCTTCCCCAGTACTCTTGCCCAATCATTCTAGCTGCAAAAGCCAGAGCTCAGCCGTCCTTAGCCTCTCCTTTCCCATCTCTAGTTTAATTCATTGGAGAACTGGACAGCATGGGATCAATGAATGAATCCTATTTCAAGTGACAATTCATTAATTTAAAAAGAGGACTATACAGCCATTTTGACAATCTAGATTTGGTATTCTAATCTAATAGAAAAGCTTTCATGCACTTACATTGCCTCTTGGCAGCCTAAACAAATCTCCATCTGTGAGAACAGTACTGTACTGATCATATGACCATGCTGTTTACGCTTCAATTTGAATATATAAAGAAGGTTTTCAATTATAAATGTATTTCTCTTCCTTAAGTTTCCTTGGGCCCTGGGCTCACTAGAGATATAAACTAGGAGCTGAAAAAAGGAAACTGTGAGATGACCAAAAAAGAGGCCAATAATTCAGACCCTTTTGGTAACAGACCAATAATCATAAAATCATTTTCCTGAAGTAGTCACTTGAAGCACTCATCCAGGTAGACTACACTAGTATTTGCCATTACGTATTTTACTGAGTATTTTATTAACTCATTTTTTTTTCACACTTTTTTTTTTTTGTCTGCTACCATGAGTATTCTGTGAGTGCTACTCTATGCCTCACGTTTATAGATTTTACTGGAACCTTAGCATGCAAATCAACAACTAACAACAGCAGAAGAAATCCAGACATAGGATTTGACTTGTGACTACCAGACAGTCTAATTTTGCTGCAAAGTTGCCTTAGGTAACACATCAAGAGCTTTCAATGTAGGAAACACCTTCTGAACTGAGTGTGACTATAATTAATACAGTCACCAAAATGACATAAAAAGAAATGTCTCTTAGACCATTTGCAGCGTCACTTTAATTCCTCATCTTAATCTGTAAAGAAGTTACTACATTAAGTCCAAACTAACTTAGCAAAACAAACCAGATGAGCTGCCGTTTCATAGCCTGAAAAGCAAAATGAAACAAAAATCTCAGAAGCCTGATAAGGTTTGCCAGATACTGTTACTAGTTAATTTTACATAGAGAACATCAGAAACCATTGTGAAAGGCATCTATGCTCCTGGTTAAATTTGTTGTCTGATTTGATAACATATTAAGCATATGCAATTTGCATTAACTTCAATGGTAATGGGGTGCTATAGTTATTATGTTTTTCAAAAACAGTTGTTGTTCAAAGACAGTCACTTGTTACAGTGTTATGTTTTTCAAAAGGGTATCTTACAGCTAAATACCTGAATTCTATTGATGTCAGTGGAAATTACTCAATAAATATTCTCAAAGATTTGCAAATTATTTTCTGTGTTGTCCAGCCAATGCTTCCTGTGCCTCTTCTCCTAAGGAAAATTACAAAACCTAGGTCCATATGTGGTCATTAGAAACTGACCCTCAGAAAATGCAATTTAAGGAAATGTAATGAAAATAAAAGGTTTATCTACATATGTTCTTTCTTTTATTAGTTTTTCACCAGCATAAGAAGCCACAAAATATGTAAAACTTGGTTTTGCATTCCAGTACTGTCTTTGGAATGCTAGGGTGTTCTCCAAGCACCGAAGCAGTGTAGAATTCCCAATGCAAAGAGATTTACAGATAAAAAATGAAGGACAAGAAGATTAGAACTAAAATATATGCCATTTTTGTAGAATATATAATGAAATCCCTATTAATATGTAGCCTTGAGTATGAAGTTTCAGCATGGATCTCTCAGACTTTGCAGAGGATTTGAAAAATCTTTTTGGAGTAATTGCATAAATATGCAAAGGAAATCGCTTAGTTTGCTCATGTTATCTGGCAGAAGCATACTGAAAATAACAAAAAAAGAAAAGTCTGGAAGAAAGCTAACAATTGCTTTTCTCCAGAATATGCACTGCAACTGGTACTGCTAAAAACCTAGAGGAGGGAGCAGTTCACTGAGGATGAAATGTTTGCCAGTGATGAAAGTCTGCATGGATTATTGAAGACTAAGGAGAATTGTGAGGAACACCAAAAGAACCTGACACATCCAGAGAAAATAAGTTCAACAGTGGCTGATGAAATTCATCCTCCCTAAGTGGGAAACAGCACACACTGCAGTGAGCGAATTACAGTATCCTTCATGTACTGAGGGACTCTGAATTAGACGTAGCCTCTCAGGGCAAAGATCTAGGCATCAATGTAGACAGCTCAATGAAGACATCTGCTTAAAATGTATCAGAGGTCAAAAAAGTGAATAATATTTAGGCTTTTATTATGGAAAATATTACAATGTTACATAAATTGATGTACATCCCTACCTTGACTGTTAAATTCCATTTTGGTCAACTCTTTTGTGAAAATTATATGGAGAGGAAAAGTGAAGGTTACACAAGGGCATATACATTTTCCTCCTGCTTAGAAGGGAGAAAAGTAAAAAGAAATATAAAATTCTGAATAGTAATCAAAATCTCAACTGGATGTTTCTCTTCGTTCAGTCTTAATAGAGATCAACTAGAGACATGTACTTTTATGAAATATATGGTTGATCATTAGTACTTAGCACCTTTTGTTTCTTTGAATTTAAGATTTGTGATAGAGTGTTTAATTAAATACTACATGACCGGGAATAAGAATTGAGCATTTAATACTGGCAGAAAAATACAGATAAAACTGAGAAACTCCATGTTTTAAAACATGATACCATTGTCTGTTGTGTCCTAGAATTGCATCATTCCTGTGTGGTTTTACTCAGAGAGGAGAGTTAGGTATTTTTCCTAAATAACCAGTGTTATTTTCCACTTTTAAACTCAGATGTCTTGTCTGTTGTTTCCTCTGTTGCTAAATTCATGACATCATGCAGGTTTCATTGAGAAAAAAAAAAACAAACAACAAATCAGTTATTAAATATCCCACTGTATTTTGATAAGAAGCTACCAGCATAGTGGAAATATTTTGCTCAAATAAAGTTTGGATAAGTTTTTCCTATTTGCAACAAAAACTTTTTAAGAACTGGAAGGTAAAGGAGATCAACTGCTGAGAATACTTACCTAGACTTCAGTCTGTATGCTGTGCAGAAATAATTTTCAGATTATGATGGCAGGGCCTTGTCAATTCAGAACAGACTGAAAAACAAACCCACTGGTCGTATGCTCCCGTAGAGCACTTTTCCAAATACAATTTCAAAGCATTGTAGTGCCATTAGCTGACAGTAATTTGAGCTGTTTAGGACATTGTGCACACATCTCACTTGTGTATAATGAAGACTTTAAGATGGCTGGAAATATGGTTTAGTTATCATAGTGGCTGTTTGAACAAAAGACAATTATCAAATGATGTGATAGAAAGAGAGAAGATATTTACAGTGGGATATACAGTCACAATTATCTGGGCAATTAAACATTGGAACATGAAGCAGTAAAAACAGGAAAAGGCCCAGGACCCATCTTTCCACCTTCCTTGGTCTTGTTTATTTCAATTTTTTCTCCCTCCTATTTTCTTGAGTTTGAAATCTTATTATTCTACAAAGATGAAGACTTCTTGATTCATTCTGGTTTTTACACTGTTAATTTAGTACTTCTACATACAAGGCTCATTATTTTTTTATTAGTTTTTTCTTATTTTCTTGTTCTTTGTTACTAAAGGGTTTAATAGAGTTACTTCTACTCTTCATCTTCACCCTGGGAAAAATACTACAACTCAGCCTTAAAGCAATATTGAAAAAGAATAAAATCTAAGTATGGTGTCATTTATAATGTCTATGTTATAAATTTCAACGTTATTCTTTATCACATGCAAATGCTAATAAGAAATGATAAGCAAAGGTGGATAGTCCTGAACTCTATCCGTTTTTACAATATAAAATAAAAACATTTTGCCAGACTTCTTCCATAAAATATCATTATGCTCTGAGTTAGCTAAGTTTTATTGAACTTCAAAAAAATGTTGAAAGGGCAGGAAATGAAGGAATGAGCTCTCTGCTGAAGTATTGGTAGAAAACAGACAGTGACAAGTTTCTGGGCATAAAAAGTATCAGAAAAATGTTGAAGAACTGAGGTGTGCTCTCAATTGCCTGGCAAGCTTTCATCTGATAGATAATGAATTAAGTTAAAATGTCATAAGTTGATCATTAGATAGTTTTTGATTACTGCACTTGCAGTAGTTCTTAAATATCGGGAAGTACAAGTAGTACAACTCCATTGAGAGCAAAAGACTAAATGATTGCAGTCTCATTTCTAAAGTCTTTAATGGCTATTGTATAAAAATTGGTCATGAATTATTAGATGAGTTACATAACTTTATTGATATTTGAATCCATCTCTTTTCCCATTGTACACTGCCATAAAATAATAAATGCAGATAAGGGGGGAAGTAGAAGTTTAGAGACGATCCACATGGTAATGACTCCCTTTTTCTCATTCTGAGATCTGTTATTTAACCAGTACTTTTTGCCATTAAATATGTGTGAAAATGACTGTCTGTGGTTTTAAGCTGAGTAAGCAAGATTCTCTGCATAATCAAGTTATATGCCTCACTGAAGTGAAAACCTCTTACATTCACAATGAAATTCTTATCAATCAAATATGTAAGGATATGAAAAATTGATTGCTTTGTTTTGATAAAACCTCTTCTTTATAAACCCATCTTGACTAACATCAGCTACATTATCTTCCTTCTCATCTTTGATAATCCCTGTAAAACTTCAGTGTTTTACCTGGCACTGTTGACAGATCGCAGGCCCATGCTTACAAGGAGTCTTCAACTGATTCTTTCACGTATTGACATGATACCACTTAGACTGTGGACTCTAAAAAGTTCAGCCCAATCAGCTCCAACACATATTGGAAAAAAATTTGTTATTTTCGTCCAGAGAATTCATCATTTAATTCTTTCAAAACTCTTCTGCTTTGTCTGACATTCTGATTTTAAAATGATGGGTTTAAGAACTGTGTTAAATATTACCTCTAGTTACTGTTGACAGGGAAGAGATTTCATTACCATCATCATGTATATCGTGAGCTTTCTGCCTAAATAGAGAATGAAACTATTTATTGAATAATTCTGACATTTTTATTTGTTATATTTAAATCTGATGGACATAGATTTTTCCTTTGTATATTTTCCTCTTGTCTTTTTTGTAACACGTTTCTTTTAATTATCGATTTTTCCTAATTATCACTAACAGTTTCCGTTTAATTTCAATTCCATAACATCTTCTTCTTGTAACTAGTTTCATTTTCATGAAGTGTTTGTTCTTAAGGAGCCAAACAAAATATGTATATTTCTCTTTTGGACTTCACATTTAGCACATGAAAACTGAATGGTCTAGCGATCTGTAGTCATGCAGTCTGTGCTTTATAACTTCTATGGCATGGTGAATGATCATCTATCTACCTATGAGGTCATTTTTAGGAGACTAATTTTTACTTAGAACTTTTATTGTTTTAGAAAGAATTTCACTGAGTGCAGGCAAGCAGGGAAATATCTTCAAAGTAACCAAGATTTTTCTCAAAGGAGTGGAGTAGAGTTTAAGGAAGATCAAAAAAATTCAAATCTATTAAAAGTGACTCTATGTGATAGAAATCTACTAGAGAATTACATGAAAGTGGTAGGAGAAACTTCTGAAACATGTAAGATAAAGCTGAAAAATAAGCTGAACCTCAAGCTCCCATTTATTTTCCAGCTTGGTGATGTCACCGTGCCTGTCACAAGCTGTGTTGCCTCGCACATGGGGTTGGAAGCCTCACACGGTAAATCCTTGTTCCCCCTTTGATTCCTCCATGCCTTATCAGAAAAGAAACGCACACATACAATTCTGCATAATACAAGGCAGTAATATTTAACAGAGCGCTTCTGTGACATACACAAACCACTCATTTCTTGTTAATATGGCAACAGCAGAAAGTCTCCAGAGGGTTGTCCAACCTTATAATGAGAGGCCTGTGTTATGCGCAGTTCTGTACCCTCAGAAGTGGCCATGGATTCATCCCCTGCTGTGAAATTTGGCTGCTGCCTGAGGCCCTGTGGAAATCATGTTTCTTGCTATGCCCGACCACGTGCAAGCCTCCCTGCTGAGGAAAGCAAGGAAATTTGCTGAACTGCATTCATCTATTTCTCTCTCTCACCATCTGAGACTGAGAGAAAAGGATCTGCAGGGCAATATTTCCTTCCTAATTTTTTCTTCTGAAGAGGGAAGTAGGAGCGTCATCAGTATATTCCTGAGGATGTGCTGATTGCAAAAGTCAGTAAAGAACTTGATTTCAGGAGAACAGTCATATGCTAGCAGATAGAGCAGAAACTACAAACTCAGCAATTGCCAACACATTGAAAAGAGGATGGAAGGAACCCTTCAATATTTCTTCTCCTCAAGAGGTTCCAAAACTAGTGTAGGAGAAAAAATGAAATGTGTAATGTAAACAATCCCTGTTCATGTTATGATGTGCCAAAATCAATGAAACAGTAATAGTCACATGCCCTTTTTTATATTTTGTGCATCTAATCTCATCTAGTTGATGTCTACCCCCCTATTTTTCACCTGGGAGATGAGTTCCGAGAGCCAGTGAAATGTAAGGGACCACATTCTGAAGAACAGGCTGTCAAATTATGTGTTTAAAACATAAAATAATACACACACAAAATACTGTAATGCAAATGGTATTTTATATGCTGTGGTGCTGAAGTGTTTAGAAAACAACAAGTAAATAAGAAAACTTACTGGCGTCCCCCCAAAGTATACAATTAAAGGGCTTGGTCTCAAATATAAGGCATGTTCAGTATTTGTTGGGGTCAGAGTCCAAAATAACAGTAAACCTGGAATGAAAGAAACAGGGTGTTAGATGACTATAAGTGGAATCTGCTCTTCTGAACACAATTGATGGTGGGGAAAAAGGCAATTTTATTTGTTCTCTATTCTTTTTCTTACCTCAAATGTTTCCCATTAAAAACCCAGGAAGAGCCTGTCTGGTATAAATAAGAAGCGTATTGAAGTTAATAGAGCTATCATGGTATATAATGATTTGAACTGGTCAAAAGAAAGATAAAACTTTGCTGATAATGCTAGTAACAATTTTTTAATAAGCTAAGGAATGGGAACTTTTCCACTCAGGCAAATATGTGATTTTTTTGTTTATTCATTTGTGCTGCAGAAATAGGGAAAAGCAAGCACTGAGACAAGACTGGGGAGAGCATTACAGGGGTCTATAGCTGGAGAGAGAGATCCTTCACAAATGAGAAAACTTATTATGGTGGGAGAAAAGAAAGCACTATGTAAATACACATTAAAGAGATGTGAGCCAAGAATGATTTCAAATGGACTGGAGGGAGAGGATCACAAAAACCAATGCAGAAGTCAAGGATTCCTTTCTTAGTGATTCAGAAAGGAGTGTCTTAAGGCCGTTATAAAGAAAGAGAATCAAGCAAAAAAAAAATTTTTAGATGTAGCTCCTACCAGAAAGTAAAAGATAAGAGAGTAATGTAATAAGAAGAACCAAGGAAGGGAAGGATTTCAGTTTTATAAATGTGGTGGGTTTTTTTTTTTAAATATTTGATCACATGTTTAACACAAAGAAATATTTACTAGTGTCTGTATAAATATATACATACACACACACATGCAGGTGTGGTATAAATGCTTTCAGTGTAGATGTTTTGTTTCTTTTGAGGAATAATGATGAAGCATAAAAAATTTTGTAAGACAAAATATTACATTTGCAGATTGGTCGGTTACAGTACATATGTATACTATCATGGATCTTTTAAGTAGAATGTTATGTTCTCAATATATTTTGCAAATATAGCTTATGACCTAGTTCCAGGCTGTTAAGTGATAACATTTGTGGGAATTCTATAGGATTCTGTATTATGCTTTTTTGCAATGAGGAGCTACTAGAAATTGTTTTGCTCCTGCCAGGCTGCTGGGTGCACAAAAAAAGCTAGGTGCAATTTGTTTCACATGTTATGCGCATAATAGTTTGGGTAGAATGATAAGTATATATAATCAAACTGCTTTTGAAAGCCATGATATTTCCTGGCTCATATGAGATGATAAAATATTTATTTTAATTTTTTCTCTTTTTTTGTTGTTATTTTTTCAAATCAAATGATGATGTGAAATCATTATTTAAAGTCAAGAAATTGTCAACAAGATTAGCTTTTGTTCTGAGGCAGAAAGATAAATCTACAGTATTTAAATGAAAAGGGTTTATATGGTGATTCTGAATTGGTGAGGCAAACAGTAGGTAGATACAGACAGTGCAACTAATACAGAATAGTCAAGTGCCTCAAAATTAAGCTTAAAGTATAAAGAGGAAAAAACCCTACTCTGGTTGGCAATTGCATGAAAGTAGGAGAAAACACATCAAATATTACTGGAATCCAGTAATTGTACAGTATATTTATACAGTTAATATGCAGTATTCTGATTTTTTTACCTCCCTAGAGTCTACTTCATTTAGACCACACGAACAAAAACGAAAACCTTCTTCATTAGCACTTAAAACAGCATGTTTCATCACACCAATTGTCAGCTTGGCTGCAATATCTGGATTGTATTTTCCTTTTTTTAAATTAAGTGTTATACAGGAATATTCACTTACAAATACTACTATAGCATTTCCAAATATAGTAAGCTTTTTCATTGTTATTTAATATCTGTTATTATAATGCTAGCTATTGTTTGGCTAGTTTTAAGCTACTGTGTAAAATAATTTACTGCAGTCTTCCTCAGTGAATTTTTGCTTTCTCAGGTGAATGATCTGCAGGGCAGTTCAGTTCAACTGCATAACACAACAGGTGAAGGGCACCATGTCATTGTGAACCTGACCTTTTCACAGTGTTTCAGTTCAAATTTTAGAGAGAAAGAAAGAACATTCTAGGTAACACTATAGTCTGATATTATGTTTTTTATTTGTGACTTTGGGAATAAATTGCAGTGTGGGAAAAGCAGCTGAAAACATGGATAAAAGTCAAACGCAGGATTATTGTAGACCCTGTCAAAATAAATGGGAGAATATTTTTTAGTATGTAATTAAATGTCAAGATTTGTGAGTTAATGGAATTTCTGTAGTCACATCAAGGTCAGACGAGCAATTACTGTTTATGAATTATCTGAAATCTTGTATAGCCTCTTCTAGCTAGTCTTATAGCATCTATTTATATTAGACATCTTTGCCATTTCTGATGTTTCTCCCCCATAGTTTCTGTTAACAGCAATGTGGTGCATTTTGTCAGTTCTGTAGTTGTTTGCAAAACCTTCCTTTATTTCACTGAAGAGCTTGCAATTAGCCCACTTCTCCCTATTGAGAAGCATCTTTGTAATAACAGCTTTCCTGGCAGAGCTTTTGTTAGGCAGATTTTAAAATCAAGAGTCTACAAAGGTTGGGAAAAATCCAATCATACAAAAGTTCAGCAAATCCCTTTCAAGGTCGTATCAGTTAAGATTACATAGATTTTCCACTTCAGCAAACATTAGAGTGTAGCATTTTTAGGGTCGAATTCGGAGTGCTAGAATTAGTAAAATAAACCAATTCTAAATGAAATTGTTTGCTAAACTCAAAGAAAATCCTGGGCTCTTTTTCCCCTCCCTGTCTTTAGTGGGGTTACCTTTGTCCCCCATATAGCCACTTGTATCACTTTCTTTGAAGTCGTTCACAGCGTTTGCTTTGACAGCCACTGGGTGTGGGAAGTAAGAGGCTATAGCAAGTATCTCCGTAGCATAATCCACCCAGTCACTGTTGGTCACTGATCCAGCTGCAGGCAGCAGCTTAATAGTCAAAGGGCATGGTAATTCCCTCCTTCTGTCTTTTCTTTCTTCCAAGGCAAAATCTTCACCTGGTGTTTTTGATTCATGCATTCTAATTATGATGGCTGCCATCATCAGCCCTGTGGGTAACACTAGAAATTCTCTGAGCCAATAGCTAATACCACAGCTTGTTAAGCGACCATGTCAGCCTGATTTTAGGGCCCATTTTGCAGTTCACCACAGGCCTATCTAAAAGCATCAGGAGTCTCCGTCTCGCAGGACAGGCTCATTGTCTTTCTAAATGTCTCCTTCTGATAAGCAGATCCAAATATGGTTCATTCACTGTGGATTTGAAGGCACAGTGGGGAACTTGGCTCACATAGTGGATACAACAAAATGCTTAATATTTTCACTTGGTATAGAACTAAAGAGCCCAATTTTCAATTTCAGGATAAAAACATTTACTCCCTGACTATGATCAAGAGTTTGAAATTTAAATCAGAAGTCTTCGAAAGCTATTCTAACTCTCAAAGGAGCAGGCTTTCCCATACTTAGTACAAAGAAGAAAATCCTGGGTTTGTATTGGAGTTTGAGTCACACAGAATTCACACGATGACCAGAAATGTCCTTTGTTGCCTAAAGATATTGTAGAAAATTTTTCTCTGAATAATTTTGTGTGAAGTATGTGATTCTAGTGGCTGTGAGGTTACTAACAGCGCTACGAATACTGCAGTCTGATCTGCCTTGCCAACTTTATTTGTTTTTAAATAAGTGCTACAAATGCTTTACTGCTTTATATATTTCTTTTTAATGTTTTGGCTGACCCAAGCTCTGGCAACAAAAGGCAATGAATATCCTTCAGTTGCAGGAAATGAGAATTTTACAAAAAGTATACTAATGCGGCTCTCTATATTTAACTGCCTCTCTGATCTGCAAACTATTATTTTTCCTAGATAGAAACAGGGCTAAGTTTTCTCTGACTACACAGGCATTTTGTCATCAGAATTAATAGGAATTATAAACATGTATTAAGAATAAAGTGTGTTTTCCATTTCGTGCTAATAATTATAATTGAGACTGCATTAAAACCTGGCTGCATCGAAATGCTACAGCTTAATTCATTTAAGAATCAGCAAAGACAGATAGAAAACAAATAGCTGGCCTTTCCTGTAGCAAAAATCCACAATTATAATAGTAACTCAACACAGTTTTTGTTCTCTAAGAACAAAATCAGTTACTTACCAATGAGGTATGTAAAAGTGCTTATCTTGCAGAACTATCCGTTTGAACCAGTATGCATATGGGATGAGCTAATTTAAGAACTCCACAGGAAATCAGAGTGGCTCTTTTATTATCAACATCCATTTCCTAAATACTGTGTTGCTTTTGGCTTATATTCCATTGACCTATAATAATGGTGCTGGAGACTTATTTCATCTCTTTGTAAGTGGGCAAACTGGCAGCCATGCCTATCTATGAGCTTACTTGTGGAGATAACCAAGCAGCCCATTTTGTTGCAGAAAAATCTAGTATTTTGTAGCCTGTGTTCCCTTTAGTGATTGTGCTTTCATGTGAAACATGCTATTGGGAAACTTCTTCCTCCTTATAAATTCTCAAAGGATTTATAGGAAGAGGGCATTTCCGATATACATAATAATTGTGCTTTGGCTAACGTATATTTTTCCATTTTTGAAGTGTAGATTCTCTACTGTAACTAAGAAACTCTGGCAAACCTTTGCTTGTGGCTGCACAAGACAAAAAAACAAAGATACAGACTTGATTGTGATACATAGGGGTTACATCTCACAGAATTTATATATCTCTCTAAATATTAAATTTAACTAAACAGGCAGAATTTCCATTCTCCTTATTTTCCATCCAGTTTTTCTCCAATATGTCTGGGAGGCTTCTTAACATGGTATAAAAACCTGAGAGAAACTTGAGTACAGGATGGGGCAAAAGCTGTGCAAATTATGGTGTGGAACTACAACAGGAAAAATACCAGGTGATCTGGACTTAAAAAAAATAGAGGTATGGGTAGAGGTCTAAAATTACCCAAATAGAACAGGGTAATTCATTCAGAAAGAATATAATATGAGATATTTTGTGGGACTGAAAAGACAGCAATAGGCTAAGGATTCACTCCCATTGCAGTGGCACAGAGCTACTTATGGAGAACTGTATTACCGCTAATGCGGTTTGTTAACCTTCAACTTATTTGAATTATGTTGACTCTGGTCTAGACAGGTCCTAACAGAGCGTAAACTTGAGTCCAACATCTTTTTCCCTTCTTCATTATCCTAAAACATAAAAGGTCTCTTCTACTTATGAAAATATCTTCCATCATTGTAAATATCTTTAGATAAGCGTTAGGAGTTAACACAATCAGTTCCAAAGTGACTCAAACAAAATACTTCAGCACTGATATTTAAGGGTCGAGCAAATGATTTCATGAAAACTTTACAGAAGAGTCCCTCATCCCCAGTCAGTTAGCATGCCATTAAAAAGAGCAAAACTCCACAATGTTTATAAATCACATTTGTTCTTAACATATACAAACTCTTAAAACTTGTACAAGCAAGTCTAGTATTTTTCCATATGACTTTGTATGAAATATTGGTTATGATTTCAGTACTCGTGGACCAGTCTGCATGCTGTCAATCAGAGTATCCTGTTTGGACTTTGTTATCTCCCTTCATTCTTTTCAGCAGGCTGCAGGCTGCTTTCAGGTCTCAGAAGATATAAGCCTTTCCTTTAAAAATAACCAAGAGCTTAGCAATGAATAGTACTGCTGCCTCAATTCCTTCCATTATAAAGTCCTGCCTAATGCTTTTCACTTTACTTTTCATTTCCTTTGTAGTGCTGAGATCTGGGAAAATTAAGATCTGTGGTACTCCATATTCAAGCATATATTTGAGACTTGCAGCTTGCAGCATTCTCACATGATCTCTGCTATTAGTGAATGTAAAAACAGTTTCTACCCATCTCCCTCTTCCTATTTGCTGAACTAATAGATCAGTGGGAGAAATTTTCCATGCATAATGTGAAGAAATAGCAGCTTAGCTCAAGGATTTTTTGGTTTACCATAGGTCAGGGGAGAGGATGAGAATCCAGAAATATTGTAATTTTTTCATTACAACTTTCTGCCTGGACTTATGTCTCTAACAATATTATCCTCTTCTTAGTGAAGGTGCTGGCAAAGAGCTGTTAATTTCTTCTATAATCTGATTTTAATGAGATAAGAGAGCAAAATGCATGGATGACTGTAGAAAAGTAATGTAAGCATTGTACAGGAAAACTTCGGGTGAAAAAAACCAACAATAAAGCATTCATTTGGGTACTGGTCACTCATAGAAAACTCACATTAGTCTGTTAACCTTAAGGCTAATAAGGGAGTATCAAAGGAGATACTAGAGATTGCTATGATACATGCAAGTCCTAAGCGTAGTATTCTTTATACAACTGGAGGATCAGCGGGTGTGACAGCTCTTTGCGGTACATCCTGCTTTCTCCCAAAATACATAGCTAGCACTGAAGAATCAATTTTAGTAAGAAGACAAATATTTTTTCATTATGTGCATGAACTCAGTCTCCATCTGATTCTGCCTGGGACTCCAAATTTTCTCATTTATGCACTCATAAAATGCATTGCTTCTGTTGCAGAGCAATCTCACAGCACATGAACTGGATATCTTTTGGTTAAAACAAAATTTGAAGATGTGCTTCTAGCAGTATATCTAATCTACTTCAGTCCCTAGATGTTTAGTCTGTGGGACCCAGACTAAAGGCAGTCCATAGCACAGTCTGAAATGTGTAGTGTGGATGATGGGGCCTCAGTACCCACAGCTGAGCTTTACAATCTGCTCTTATGGGATCACACTAGTATGAAGACATAGTGATAGTTTCTTCTGTTTCATGTGATTTTATTTACCCATATTGATAACTGTCTTTATGATTATAAGTTGCAGGGAATCTGGGAGAAAGCAGAAGTGCCCTTGATGGGTCTCTCAGCACCCAATAGTATTGGGAAGAAAAAAACTGAAGAAACAAATCTCAGCTCTTTTCTCTTTTTTATCCTTTTGTATTGATAAACACTCTTCCTAGCTGAGAAGAAATTGTTGTAGCTCTGATTTTTAAGTCAGAGATGCTTTAGCAACTTCCCTGAACTTTTTTAGCCAATTAATGTTTTGTCCTTGATTCCTAAAACTGGTATTTCATTTTTGCACTTATGTATGTAACAACTAACATTTCAAAAGGATTTAGAATAGTGTAAGACGTTATATGCAGTGAGAAAGGACCAAAAAAAAATAATCTATTCTTTCCAAACATAATGAAGCCTGTAAAAAGCAGCTCATCAAAGATGTAAATGTAACTGCATTACTAAGTTCTCATTTTCTGAGTAGCAGCAATTAAGTAAACTTGAAACTGGTGGCTATAATCCTCAAGGTTGGATCTGATTAATAAAGCAAGTGATAGCCTGCTGATTCTAAAGTAAAAAGCCGAATAAATACATGTTGCCATTTTCAGCAATAAAGTAATAAGCAGTTTAGAGTAAATGTGATTGGCATAAAATAATGTTAGAAACAATGTCAAATACACTCATGAAACAGCTATTGATGTCAAATTTGCAAAATAGGATGGCTTTCCAACAAATATATCCACAGTTTAAATCAGAGTTAGGATGAAGATACAGTAACAAATTATTCATGGCAAATTTAAATTATGTCCTAACTAGTGCCGCAATAGCAATATTTATTTAATCAAAGCATGATCATTGTTTGACAATTACTTTTAAAAACTTCCCTGAAATCAAATAGATAATATTTGTACAATTGTAATAGCTGAGCTATGCAAGCAGTTGGAAAGCTTACACAGCTGTCCAAGGGAGTGAAGAACCTAGAAGAATTTGGCATATCAAATCATTGCTAACCAAAAAAAACACTTACTGTTAAATGGAACTACTTGCATATTAAAGAAAGCAGAGATTGCTATTTGATATCTCAAACCTGAGAATTAGCTTACAAGAAACAGTGAAGCTGGTAGCCACTGAAATTGCATGGGATAATTAAAACAGGTGGTTTCCTTTCCAGTATTGCAGATTTCTGCAAGTGCTTTAGCTCTTAAGAATATAACAATGGCCACAGCGGATCAGGCAATAGTTCCATCTAACCTATGAGTCTGTCACCAAGAGTGGCCGTGCATGGACACACAGGGAAGAAGAGCTATGCAGGCATATGATTCTTCCCCTACTATTCTCCCAGTTACCAACTGTTTTAAGCTTAGAATCATACAGAGACAGATATGGTTGTATGCATTAAGTTATTCATGCGTCTTTCTTCTGTCTCTCTTTTCCAGTCTCCCCTTAAGCCCATGTAGACTTTGCATACGTATAGCCTTCCCTAGCAAGGACCTCCATAAGTATCCTCTCCTTTTATTTGGAATGTGCTTTCTAGTTTCATTACTGGTCCCCAGTTCTTGTATTGTAACGATAACCAGCCCCTATCCACCATCTGAATGCTTCTTTTGATGTTGTGGACTTCTAAAATTCACATAAATGCATCTTTTAACAGATGGATGGACCCTAGCCTATGCTGTTCTTCCTCATAAAGCAGCGCTTCCATATTTTTGATAGTTATTGAACTCCCTTCTGAACCTTTCTGAGATTTCTGAGATGGTATTCAAGGTGTCGCAGAGCACTAAATTTTGGGTACAATGAAAATAGTACAATGATGCTCATTGCGCTGCATTGTGGTCTATTCCTAATTGGATTACTTTCTAACTGCTTCTAACCTTAACTTGCAGTTTGGTAATGGATTTTTGTCAAAAGTCATTTGGAGATTAATGTTATCTCAGCTGAACCACACTGTACCTGAAGTGGATCATAAACATGCTTCATGATTCTTCCAAAGAGCTTCAGGATTTGCCTTTGCAAAAGCTATGCTTCCCAAGTAGAAGACAACTATTTATGTGCCCATTAATTGGAATATTTATTTACCTGGCACAGACATCAGGATGACACATAGGTATGCAGTTCCTTGGATTTCTCCACCCCTCCCTCATGTCCTCTGGTATCAAGGCAGATTTAAGGGGGAGATTTTATACCATCACTAATAGTACAGGCGTTTCACCTCTGGGTTCTCTTAGAAACCCTGAGTGAATACCATCTGGCCCCTGGTGTTTATTGCCTTTCATTTTTTTTCAATGTTTTCTGTAATAAATTCTACAATCTCTGTAATGTCAGATCCTCTGATGATTCTCTGTCAGACAGGGGTTAGCAAGGGATTGTTCCTAGTTTCTTCCACAGTGAACACAGGGAATTAATTTAGTTTCTCTGGAACGGCCTTAGCTTGTCTGACACTCCTTTTGTACTCTCCTCATCAACTGGCACTACAGAATCTCTGGCATGTGTCTTTCTCCTGATACATTTCAAGGAAGATTTATTATTATTACTTATTTCTTCTACTAGTTACTCCTTAAGCTCTGGTTTTAGACCATTTGGTTATGCTTTTACACTTAACCTGCCAGAGTACATTGTTCTTTCTATTTTCTTCATTTTAATATGATCTCAAGTATTTGAAGGGTACTTCCTTCTTTGTCATAACCTCCTTAACCTTTTTTTTGATTGGCAATATGCACCTGTTTTTTTTTCCAATAGGGTATCTGTAAGTAATTTCCATACTGTAATTTCCATACTGTCTGAAAAGATTTACTTCTCTTAGTTGCCCTCTGTAGCTTCTTTTCAATAACTATCCTCATATTTATTCTTGAAAAGCCTGGCAAACGTAGTTCCTGAAATCTTCAAGATTAAGAAGGATACTGTTTCACAGTGGGAAGCATATATTGGACGTATTGCAGCATCATTTTCCATAATTTATGCTGACTGGGGTTATAATGACAATGTTATTTTTATTTTTCAGTTCTCTAACAGGAGAAATATATCAGCACGTACCAAAAGGAAATTATTAAACATTTCCTACAAAAAAAAAATATTCTGTTTTCTGACCTTCATTAGAAAGTTTTAAAGTTTGATCTGGTACTTCAGTAAAAGATCCCTGATAACAGGAAAGGATGAGTTGTTAGTGCAGCCTGTTGTCTAACAAAGAAAGCATTTCAGTTTTCCAGGTGAGATGTTTTAGTTTTAATAGTGTATACATGCTGTCTTGACACCAGGACAACCATTCCTTCCTTGGTTTTTAAATTATGGCACAAACATTTCTCATCGATTGCAATTTTACAGCCATTTCAAAGCTCAGCTTTGGCCCCATGGTTTCACTGTGCCTGTACAATTGAGGAGAATAGCTTCTGTGATGGGTACTATTATGGTCATTGTGTTCCTGTGAGGTGGACCTAAGTCTCTACTGAAGCTGGACAAGATGCATAAATGTCTGCAGTCTCTGACTATTGCTGAGGGATTTCTGTGAACTCCCAAGATGTAAAGAATGTGCCGTTTTCACTGTTCCACACAGACTATGAAACCATCCCATTTTTTAAAAAGATTACCTATTTGCACCACTATTGTATGGTTAATATTTAATTTCGAGAAGCAGGCTATGTAAAGAGAGGGTTTGCATCAGACTTCCTGAGTTTATGTCATTAAATAATCATCTTCTGATTGTTTGAAATCAAGAGCTAAGTGCCTTTTTACACTAGTACAGTTTCTTAGGTATGATTCTTCAATTTTTTTGCCTGGAAAACTGAAATTCATGGAGTGTGCTTTTGTGGCTACAGGATATCTATTTAGTGTGATTTCTCATCTTATGTATTTAACATATCTTACATACTTAAACTGTATATTGATAGACAGAATTTTGGGGAACTGAAAGTTTCATAAACCTGTTTCAGAGCAACCACTTCTACTTCTGCTGCTCCAAGTAGTATTGGCACAACAGCATAAAAATCACATTTATTAATATCTCTTTCAGTAGGATTTTACAAACTATAGGCAGTTCTTTTCCTGACTTTTTCATTTTTGTTGTCAATTGTTATCTGCTTAGAGGTGTTCCACACAGACATTGCTACTAACAGAATTCAAGATATAAGCCATGAAAAGAGTGGTTTGTCATGAAAAGTGCAGCCCTTGCTCATGATTCACAATGTATCATGAAAAGACAGGTCCCTAACAGAGCTGTTCTTATACCTTTACATCTGCATGTGCTTTTGGCCATGGCCAAAGACAAAATAATTGGCTAGAAGAACTTGTGGTGTAGCCTTGCTCATGAAACTTTAGGACCAAACATAAAATTTATGAATACAAAATTCTAGCAGCTGAATACTTAAGTCAGTTGTCTAAACTGATGGCCTAGATTTTTATGTTTCCAAGCACTTCAGGCACAAATTCCTCCTTGGCCAAGAAGGAAATCTTTGTTACACAAGCTTGAAATTTTCTGGAAAGTGGTTTTTGTTGTGCTGCCTATATGTTTCACTTTTAATTCCCCATTCCTACATAATAGAATGTAAGCACATGCAGTCATAAACACTCTCAATTCCTTCTGCCGGAGCGGATTATCTATTGTACCTGTTTTAGCTTTGTTTAATGATGTTTCTAAAGTGCAGTATTTAATTCTGGTCCAAATAGGAAATAGTTAACCTCTAGCAGACATACTCCTGTTGGAGACGAAGCTAGTTGTTACTCTGTGCATCTACAGTAAATTGAATGGAGCTAAAATCCTGCTTACAGTTCCGGTTTTGGGCATGTTGGGGTCTATCGTTTGCTTTCCTAACTCTAGCAAGGGATCTTCCACTTCCTTTCTAGACAATTTAATAAAGCTGTTTATCTCCAAATTCTCCTTTATTCTCTGAATTAAACTCATCTGTGCCTGTAAAAGTAGGTGAAGAAGTGAATATTCTGAACTGTATTTATCCTACATACACTCCCAAAAGAATTGCTGTTGATAGGTTACCTGTTCTAATAGGTAGAAACAGTAAGATGTCTGTGGTGTTCACTTGTTTTTTTAATAGTTACTTTGTTCTGAGCAATCTGTTTTATTTAATAATGTTGCTTTCTTGGCCTCACTACTGTCCCATAGGTTACAAAGTCCGCCTTTTACCCATTCCTTCAAGATCTGAATGTTGTGATTTCATTCTCTATCAAGGAAATATTTAATCCATTTTTTTATTTAGCCTATTCATGCATGATGACTGATTTAATGAAATGGTGTGTGTATTTCCAGGTTATCTTATGTATTGTTTTTGTCCAAATATTACTTTGCTAAAAATATTATGTCAGCCTAAAAAGTCAAGGAAATCCAGTATCTAATAATTAACTTCTCAAAGGCAGATATTAAAGGATAATGGTGCTCTATCTGCATTCTAAATTCACATTTTTTTTCCAAATGTTAGGCAATTTCTCCACAGTTTTCTTCCTAACCAATTCACTATTTACATAAACTGAATTACGTGATCTAGATGAGTAGTTCTGAAAAAATCACTGGTCTTAATCCAGAAAAACAAATTTAAAAAATCATCTGATTTCTTATTTGGGGATACCGAACAGTTTTCTATTCAAACTGCATTAACAGAAAAATGGGTGTAGCTAAAAAGAACTTCTACAACTTTTAAAAAGGAATCTCAGTGGTCTTATGAACTCAGAGATTTGCACTACATTACTACACAGTTCCTCAGAGTTTCCTTACATCCAGCCACCTTCATCTTTAGGCCACATATACCCCAGGTCTGTCTGCGGGCATCTGTGCAGATATGCCCTCAGCTTGTCTCTTTCCTCCATCTTCTTTCCCTCTCTTTGAAGATCAGGCTATACGCTTTTCTTTAATGAAGAATGAAATTCTCACTTAATCACTTGCAAAAGGGTACTGGGAATTTACAAATATAATAACTGTTGTGAGACTCATTTTTTCACTTTGCTTTCCTAATTCCTATTAACTTTGCTAATATTAATTGAAAGAGCAGGTATTCCATTCTTTCGTACACACTAATACATCCATACTTCTCTTTCTGTGAAGACAGTTATTTGCTACTCTCTGAACAGACCTCACGATTTCAAGCTGCTTTCCATACACTGCATTTTCTAGGTCACTGAGACCTCATTAGATATTTCAGAGCTGTGTTTGCGGATTCCTAATACTTGTAAGCCTGAAGAAAGTGTTCTATCCAAATGCTGAGAAACAATCTTTAAGCTTCATTCAAATGGCATGTAGTTGGTTATTGGTTTTGATTACTCATTTATCTGTAAATCTGGAAACAAAAAGTCTAGCCAGAATGTTTGTGGCTTTAATAAAAAATAAAATCCGCAGATTATGACATTTTTTGAAGGATTCAGACCAGAGTACTGCAACTCAAAGTGAGTATACTCTTACATTGTACATTAAAATTTTCCTTTGAGTTATTTTATTAACTTATAATACCCTTTCTAAGGTTGGTTTCAGTAAATTGTGTTAAAACTAAGTGCACATTTGGAAGTCAGCTTTCAGTTAAACACATTGGATTATAAATCCAAGTTATAAACACATTTCAGGATACATAGCAATTTTATAGTTCTCTGGTCACCAAAAATATACTGTTATGAATATGCTGTAGTTTAGGGGGGGATTTCCTCCATGGCTGCGTCTGCTGAACATTAAATTGAGAATATAGATTATCTTCTGGATTGATATAGTCCCTATAGACTTGAAACTACACCATGTAAAAAAAAAAAATCTGTATTCAGACTTTAATCAAAGATGAAAAGGATGAAACAAGCAGTCCCCGTAGCCATTCAATAGAACTGGTTATTGTATGTTCAAGAATGGCACCAGGAACCCCCATGGGGAAGTGACAGGATGAGACTAGGAAATGTTTGTGACTAACAGGATACAAAGAGCATTCTTTCACTTTCTAATGTAAACAGGTTCAAATTAGCCATAGTATAGCATTTCCCCTAGAAGCCACCTAAATATTTTAACGAGAGACTTACAGAAAGAGGACAGAAAATCTACCATGACTTCTAGTGTCCAACCACAGGTAAAAAATTGATTACAGTTCTGTTGGTTTCAGAGGTTTGTAAATAACAATTTATATTTCTAAGTTTCAGCATGACATTGAAAATGTAAGCTGTTGCAACAGGCATTTAGATTTTAGAGGCAGTTCATAGTAAAGTTAAGATTGTCTCTTCATAGCACTGACTTTCATATACTTAAATGTAGAACAGATTATATTTATTTATACTACCTCCTATCATTGAAGAACAGAACTTAAATACGATGTCATTGCCAACTGTTCTCTGTCCGTTTTAATGCATAATTATTCTTTTTTAATAACATCATGGTGTTTTGGAAAGCATACAGTGCTAATTCACAGTAGTAGTTGAAGTATAGTGCAGAATCATCAGCTGTAATTGAGCTCATCAGAATGCTAACTAAGTTAATTCAAAAGTTCATGTACAAGTATATGAATGAAAATATATATAAACTTGTAGATAATATTTAAGTTCTAAATATGGACAAGGGAATGTCTATGTTTCAGGAACTCTTTTATACAAATTTGTGTTTGGAAATATATTGACTATTAAAAGCATGTGATCACCCAATGTCAATTTGTAGCAAAGTACTTTGTGATAAGTACTTGGTATTACTTACAAATTGATCTATGTCATCAGAAGGAATGCTGGATATTCTGGAGGTGGTGGAAGGTAGCTATAACTCTGGATGTGCATGTCTTTGATGTTAAGAGTAGCTGGGATCAGATTCAAGCTCTGGGTCTGAGAGTCTTATATGAATATAAAAAGCATAGATTGTATAGTAAAGACACAATGCTCTTGTAAACACAAATGGAAATCTCTATGAATCTCATCTTGCTTACACACAAGGGGGGTGTATTCTCCACTGAAGTCTAATGGGATGTGCATCGAGGGGAGAATAATATGCACCATTGCCTTGTTCACTAACAGGTGAAGGGTAATATAGATGAAATTGGAGAACTAATGCGCAAGGCAGTTCCCATTAGCATATACAAGGCAATTCCAGATTTTGCAGCAAAGTGAAGACAAAGTAGTGGCATAAACCAAAGAAAGATTAAGTCTAAGACCTGCTGTCGATGTGATGCAAACAACTTGACATTTGAGTCTTTCAAGTGCTGGTTTATCACATGAGTGGCTCAAATGATTACTTTCTCTGTAGAATCTAACAATGAGAGAACCTGAAGGACTTGCACACTGTATCAGATATGGTGCAAAAGAAATGTTGAACTGTATGAATTGGGAGACACAAGTTGTCATTGTTTGGCACATTTCTAGCAAATGACTAAAGGAAGCCATCTGTCTCAAGGAATAGGTGTGTCGGGTTTTACCAAAAGATAGATAGATAGATAGATCGATCGATCGATCGATCTTGAAAACCCCACTCAATTCAAGGCTTATGTCAATGATTTTTTGTCGCTGCGAGTTCCAAAGGTTAACAGTACATACAGACACGCTTCTTTTTCTTCCAGTTCAGATGTCAAGCATTTTTTCATTCCTCTGTAGACATTCAAGGACAAATTGCTCTTGAATGTGGCAATTCAAATACATACCATATGATGTTTTAAATGTGTTTCTGAAACTTTTTAATATTGTGAATGGATCTTTGATATCTGCCATCTGGAGAAACACATATTTTTATCTGTCTTCTTTTTTAAAAAACGTTGCTTTTTTCCAAAAGGTCTTGCAAAACTGCTGGTCAAAGATAATTATGCTCCAAAATCAAAGCACCTCAAAAGATATTTGTAGCAATAGTAAGAAAATATTATATACTGCTCTAAATATGAAACAAACATATATAAGACCAGTTTTATTATTTCTAGTGAATAGCTCCAGAAGACAGAAGACCTTTAATCTAATTCTAATTGATTCACAATGTAGCTGTGGGAAGTCAGATATCTTTCCTTTGTTTATTAGAAATAACAGAATAATACCTACATGAGGATTTTAATATTCACTGATATCAATTAAATGCTGTGAAGTCTTTTCTCCTGCAAGAGAATATACACATAATCATTTGTTTTACATTTGTCCTCTAATAACTCATTGTATTTTCTAAAGATATTTTCTAGAGGTAACAAGAAGAAATGAAAAGTTCCTTGGTCAGGCCAAAATGTTTATTGTGGTACTTAGTATACTATGTCATTGTAGCAGTACTCAGTCTCTATGGAAGTGGATGACAGCTATAGACATTATCTAAAATATCTACCTGTCTACTGGCAAAGCCTACATATTGCATAATCATAATTAACACAATTCCTTGAAATTGAATAGTCAACATAACACAAGGTATATAGACTTCTAAGTCTGTGAATCTTTTGATGATAGAAGATCTGTTCTATAATTGCATGCGTTGAGAGAGTGAGGATAGAGTAAATTCTTTTATACAGTGAGTTTTCGAAAAAATGCACCGATTTAAACTGGATTTTATTTAAGTAGATCTTACTAGATTACCATTAAAGTACTTTTCATTTAAATATAAATTATATTTTTAAAAAAGAAGGAAATCTCAATCCTGATTTAAACAAATATGAATTTCAATAAATTTTTAGCAATACAGCCAAATTTGGAAAGCCACCGGTGCTTAAGCTGTAGTAATCAAATTCTTGAAAGAAAAGCTCACTAAAAATTTCATTTTATCTTTTAATATTTTTAATTGCTATTTCTGTTATTAATTTCTTTGCTAGAAAAAAAACTTTGTTTGCACAAAGTTATATGGGAGTGTTTTAGTTATTTGAAGTTATTTTTGTGCTGTATTGAAATTTTAGGCAGTGAAAGATATGTTGTATTAGATTTAGGTTAACAAGAAGCACTGTGATCTATATTCTACACTCTTGCTAACAGCCAGAAATATTACTGGGAAATAATGCTGTAGAGGAAAGCCTGAACAATTGTTTTGCTCTATAATACAGAACTGGAAGAGCTGGGAGATAAAAAGTCAGTGTTCCAGGATAAGCTTTCGGAGGCATTGGAACTCCCAAACTATATTTCATTTTTTGCTAAGCATTGTGGCAGTCCAGTTATTGCTGTGCCTTTGGAGGACAATATATTCACAAGTTTGTGCACCTATTCCTTTGCTCTCTGTTCATAAAGCCAAACCATTTTCTTCACAGAAACTAAAGAAGGGACAGGCATGATATTTCCTGATTATCACTTCATGCTGAGAAGGAATAGTAGATCTTTTAGCCTTACAGGATTTTGACTCCCTGTTTGCGACAAACACCTGTCTGCCTTTGCTAGTAGTAGTACTAATACTAGTAAGCCTGCTGTGCCTAGAGGCAAATTCAACTTGCACAAAGCAGGAGCAGGTTTTTCTCACCGTACTTTATGAAGACTATATTGGAGAGGATCCTCTTTAACTTCAGTGAAGGTTTTTCTAATATTGCTGTGTTGACACTACTACTAAGCTGGCTACAATATACAAATTTTCGACTTTTTCCACACTCTTTTAATGGTAGTAGAAATAGCGGGCCCAACTGGACTGAGCAGAGTGGGGCTGCTGATGTTGGGCAACGAGCCGATGCAGTGGGGGGAGCCACTCAGGCAGGCCCCTCAGCACCGGGACAATCGGGGAGGTGGCGAGGAGTGAGGTGCGGGGCAAGGTCCATTCCTGGAGCGGTAGTATATTCTTTCAGCCGTGAGACCAGGTACTCCCCTCTCAGCATAATCTGCCTCTAAAGGTAGTTTTGTTCTGTTCAAAACTGGAAGCACCTTTTTTGTTAAAGAAAACATGACATTGCAAGGAAGAAGTAAAGAAAATGTACACATATTTATTAATAGAAATAGTGCTTTGAACTTACTTCTGTTCTATACAAAGTGTTCCAGGCTGCAAAATTGTTTCAAAAGTAATTGTGTTTGTTATGCTTCTATTTCAGTGGCACTATGAACAAATTTAACTAGATGACCTGTATTTTGGGGGAATTTTTTGGTTTCTTAAAACCACTGTCACTCCTGATGTCTTGCATGTATGCACAGTAGCAAATATAATCCTATCTGCAATCAGAGAAGTTGTATTAAGATAAATTAAATCACAGGTTTTCACAATATGTTATTAAAGAAGCACAAATCTTCTTTAACAAAGGTAAAAGCAGAACACTCATTATAGTGAAACTAAATATTAAGATGTTTTAATTTAAAATAAATAATTTTTAAAAGACCTTCAAGACAGCATTGTCAGAATTTTACAAACTTAGGCTTGGGTTCTGAAGTGACATCAATGAAGACAGCTTTTAATGGGCAAAAATTGCTGAGAAACCTCTCTCAATGCATAACATTGTATGACAGCAGCTATAATAATTTTTAAATCGTATAATCATACTGAGCTTATATAAAGTATTTTCACAGGTTTTCTTTAGATAGCCTCTCTTGTCTGGAGACAGACAGGCACAGGCCCCATTGGGTGGCCAGATTTTTAGCTTCCTACCATTAAGCCCAGTCCCCTGCTATCATGAGCATCCATGTCACATAATCCCTTTCATCAGGACAGAAAGCTAGTCACGGATCCCTGATTCTGAGTTCAGTTCTGCTCCAGCGCCATCCTCCATTAGAACAGCCAGGGGTAGAAGTGCTCTAATTTGTACCTTCTTATCCAGGCTCCGTAGAGGTTAGCTAGTGCAGCCCACTGTGGCCACCCCCTGCAGAAGCACTTCTAGCAACCCGACAGACTGTACCGTGTGTATTAAAACATGCTTCATAAAAAGACAATTTCCTCTTTGCTCTCACTACTTACCCAGTTTTCCCATAAAAGACAAACTCTGATTCTAGTGAAGGGAAAGGAAGATACTCTACAAAAACACTTGTGCTATTCATTACTGGCATATCTCAAGCAAATATGAAACGGATAGACCTCCCTATCAGTTTCAAAGATGTAATAATCACCTGCACTTCATTTGGAGGAAGTCAGTTGGTTTTGCTGCATAATTATCTGTGTTCCCTGCAATCTCTGCAATATGACATGCTTTTTTTGTTTGTTTGTTATAACTTACAAAAATGTGTTACATACACCCTATTATTTGAAATTGAATTTATGGAAATATGTCAGACAGAGTTAGAACTGTCTACGTGCTGCCAGCCCCCTTCCTCTGCGACCAGGGGGCTCACTCTTCACTGCCGTTTGCTGCTGGTGGTCATCCACATGTATAGTGTGAAACGCTGAGTACACTCTGTTTAAGAATTTGACATACATGATTTGGTAAAATGTATCCTGTTTTCATTTGCTTAGTGCAAAGTTGAATGATTAAGGAATGTCAAAGACATTGGAGATTTGCACTTCATACTACCCAACATGAATTTCTGTTGGGAATTTCTGAGCAGGTAGTGTGGAAACTCACTAAAACAAACCAGTGTGTGAACGATATAAATCTGTGAAGTGGTGATACCAACTGGAAGAGATTTCTTGACATCAGCATAATGACTCCGTAAATAGAATTTAGCATATTTGTGTCTAACAGATTTTTTTTCAAATGGCTGTTTGAAAATTTCTTGCACTTGATGTTCCTGAAAAAGTGGGGGTTAAAAAAATAATTTTCATGAGACAGTAACAGAATATGCATTTCATGCAGATATAGTCACATACAAAATACAAGCCGACAGCGTTGCATGGGATTGTTGTGACCCAAGTGCATGACCCAGCCCTTGGCCTTGTTGACCCTTATACAATTGGCCTTGGCCCATCGATCCAGCCTGTCCAGATCCCTCTGTAGAGCCTTCCTGCTAGACCAACACTCCCACCCAGCTTGGTGTCATCTGCAAACTTACTGAGGGTGCACTCGATCCCCTCATCCAGATCATTGATAAAGATCTTAAATGGAACTGGCTCCAACACTGAGCCCTGGGGAACACCACTTGTGACCGGCCACCAACCAGATTTAACTCCATTCACCACCACTCTTTGGGCCCAGCCATGCGGCCAGAAGCAGCCAGTTTCTCCAGGAGAATGCTGTGGGAAACGGTGTCAAATTCTTTACTAAAGTCTAGGTAGACAACATCCACAGCCTTTCCCTCATCCACTAAGTAGGTCACCTTCTCATACAAGGAGATCAGGTTAGTCAAGCAGGACTTGCCTTTCATAAACCCATGCTGACTGGGCCTGATCACCTGGTTGTCCTGTATATGCATGATGGCACTCAAGATGATCTGCTCCATAACTTTCCCCAGCACCGAGGTCAGGCTGACAGGCCTGTAGTTCCCTGGATCCTCCTTCCTGCCCTTCTTGTAGATAGGTGTCACATTTGCTAACCTCCAGTCAACCGGGACCCCCTCGGTGAGCCAGGTCTGCTGATAAATGATGGAAAGTGGCTCAGTGAGCACTTCCGCCACCTCCCTCAGTTCCCTTGGGTGGATCGCATCCGGCCCCATAGACTTGTGTGTATCTAAGTGTAGCAGGCTGCTGAACATTTCCCCTTGGATTATGGGGGCTTCATTCTGCTCCCCCTCCCTGTCTTCCAGCTCAGGGAGCTGGGTACTCAGAGAACTGGTCTTACTATTAAAGACGGAGGCAAAGAAGGCATTAAGTACCTCAGCCTTTTCCTCATCCTTTGTCATTATGTTTCCTCGCCACAACCAATAAGGGATGGAGATTCTTCCTTAGCCCTCCTTTTGTTGTTAATGTATTTATAGAAACTTTTTTTATTGTCTTTTACAGCAGTAGCCAGACTAAGTTCTAGCTGGGCTTTGGCCCTTCTAATTTTCTTCCCACATAACCTCACGACATCCTTGTAGTCCTCCTGAGTGGCCTGACCCTTCTTCCAAAGATGATAAACTCTCCTTTCTTTCCTGAGTTCCAGCCAAAGCTCTCTGTTCAGCCAGGCTGGTCTTCCCTGCCAGCTCATTTTTCAGCACATGGGGATGGCCTGCTCCTGCACCTTTAAAATTTCCTTCTTGAAGAATGTCCGGGCTTCCTGGACCCCGTTTCCCTTCAGGACTGCCTCCCAAGGGACTCTGTCAACCAGGCTCCTGAACAGGCCAAAACCTGCCCTCTAGAAGTCCAAGGTAGCAGTTCTGCTGACCCCCCTCCTTACTTCTGCAAGAATCAAAAACTCATGATCACTGTGCCCAAGAAGGCCTCCGATCATCACATCACCCACAAGTCCTTCTCTGTTCAGAAAAGCTGGCTTCCTCACCAGCTGTGTCAGCAAGTTCTCTTCCACAGACTCGGGAACCTCCTGGACTGTTTCGTGTCCGCTGTGTTGTACTTCCAGCAGACATCTGGTAAGGTGAAGTCCCCCACAAGAATAAGGGCTAGTGATTGTGAGACTTCTCCTAGCTGTTTACAGAATATTTCATCTGCCTTCTCATCCTGGTTGAGTGGTCTATGACAGACTCCCACCATGATATCTGCCTTGTTGGCCTGCCCCTGATTCTTACTCATAAACACTCAACCCTATGGTCACCATCATCAAGCTCTAGACAGTCAAAACACTCCCAAACATACAGAGCTACCCCATCACCTCTCCTTCCTTGCCTATCCCTTCTGAAGAGGGATAAAATATATATAAAATATATGTACACACACAAGAAGACACTGAACAGACACAACAAATGCATTATATTCTTTAGCTGTGTTAAACTCATGCCACTGTGAATTTTTGTGAGAGCGAAGAACAGAAAGAAACTTTCTTTGCTAGACTGAAAGACTGTTCTAAGAATGTATGTGTTCTTTCAGATATTTTAGTCTTTTCAAATCCTAGATCCTCTTTTTTCCTTCATCTTTACCTTTTCAGTGGAGGAGAAGGAATAAGCTTTCATAGTGAAATGAAAACTCCAAACTGTTAGAGAAGACATATATAATCTTACCAAAGCCAATTCTACAGAGCTTTTTATAAAGTATTGTTTATTATTACTATTATGTAGTTATGTATATGAGTATGTTATGCCAATTAATTACTCTTTGTTCTTCTTTTTATGTACTTTAAGATTCCAGAATTTTGGTATTGAGGACTGGAAAATTGGTTAAATCTTATTTTGGTTAGTTTTTAAAACATAGTTAATAAGAACACTTATCTGTAAAGGGTGTCTACAGCTACATATTTTCAATAAACATCAAGTGATGTTTATTTATTTGCAAAATATATAAAGGGCATGTGCTTTTTTTTCTTCCAAAATTTTGAGGATGTTGCTTATACTGAATTAAAAGCAATGAGAATTAAAATAGCTGTGTCATTGAAAAGGTTACTTACATGTTAAGATCAGAACTTAAAGGGGGTAACTAACTTTATCAGATCATACTCATATAATGTGGTAAAAATCAGATAACATTCTATTTTTTCATTCCTTCCCCTTAAATTCTGATTTAGTTAGTTTAAAATAAATGTTTTCATACTGAGCCAGTCTTAAGTGTAATTACTTCAAATGTTAAGAAACTAGAAAAAGTTGTATCTTCATTATACAGAATTCTTCTCATCAAAGCTTTTTTGCCAAATAATAAAAGGACCCAGACATCAGCTGTTATTTTATTAATCCTTTGGCAAGTAAAGTCAATATTTTCATTTTTTACATTAATTAGTAGAAGGAGATGTTCCCAAAGAAGGAGCTGATTGTAAATCATCACTAAAATACAATATAATGGAAAACGAGAAAGGGAAGAGAACGAATATGCAAATTTTAAATAGCCTTCTTTAAATTATTACACAATGTGTTTTTCTTCAATCAATGTAAATGTTAAACAATATGTATAATGACACTCTGCAAAATGATAACAGCAATAACAGAATCAGAGAGATTAATGTTTTGAATGTGTGAAACCCTTAGGAAAGCTGATAAATAGAAAAAGAGAAAACAGTTATCACAAATTAAAAATACAAGACAGAAACTTGAACAAGATTCAAAGGTCAATTTAAAGCATATTTTTAAGGAGCTCTTTATCACATTCCTCATCCCACACAAAAAGAATTCACTTACAGGTTCTTTTTCTAATGCTTCACACATATTTCTGAATCCTAATAGAAATGTCATAGTCTGGTTATGCTTTTACAAGCAAGGAAAATAATAGCAAAGGCAAAAAGAGAATGAGAAAGACATGCTACCAGCAAAACAAAGCTCTAATGTAGTATTTACCAAGGTCCAGAAGGAGGCAGATAATTCAGATATGGAAATTATTAAGCCTGCTTACATGGAAGTACTTGGATATGTGTTTTACCTTCTCACTTCTCTCTCACCCTTTTTCACAATGTTAGTGACATCCATATGGCACTTGCTACGTTTTCAGCTAATTGTTGGTTGCATGATAATGTTCTATGATTCTGAGAAGTTACTGCTTTCATTAAATAATATCACTGCTCATTTTAAAAGATCTGAAAGTGGTGGGTTTGGCTTGTGCTCTTTCTCTTTTCCACAGTCATAAATGTCTGACCTTTTGAGACACAGCAAGTTCTCTCACCATCCCTACCCTCACCCACACAGAACTACATTTGCAACAACAGGTTTCTTCCTCTCTGACTATTGTTCAGCAATGTGGTTGAAAGCAATAGAATTAAATTGGTACTGAAGTGCCTGATGAGTATAACTATCCTTACTCTCAGTAATACTTTTGGGTTTTTTCAATCTACTCTTCCAATTTTGTAAGATATCCTTCTGCTGTAACCCTCACCAGCACAAAAGTGCTCAACAGAATGAGAAGTTCATCTGCAACTGAGCGTCTGTTTACATCCTAACAGGTCATAGTCCGACCATCTTAGGGCCACACAGCCCTAATCTCTAGAAATCTTTTTTTATTCCCCTCAAACTCACCAGAAAATATATTTTCTGTGAAAAACTTCACATTGGTGAAAAAAAATTGCTTTTTTTTCCTAAGTGTGTATTCATAGATCTTACTACAGCACATGGATAATGTCCTAGTAAACCATGTTAAAGGTAGGGAAGAGAGTGGTGTCTGGTGGAAAGGGAATCTGGCGTTTTTAAGTCTACATAGATGTGCTAACACCAAGAACACAGATCAGCAGTCTGGCATAGCCACTGGTATTCAAGGTTGAGACAGCAAGTATTTTAGTCATCTCAGTAATAATCCCAGCAAGATGCAGTCTGAGCAAAGCTTGTAAACTCTTTCATCCTTACTGTCTTTTTATTGCTTTGAAATCTGACAGTGGCTTTTGTTTAAACATACCGTTAATCCAAGAGTTTTGTAGCACAGGGAATCGTGTAGTTGTGCCCCTCCATCCCTTGCTGCATGGAATACTCTTTGCAGTGTGCTGATGAAGTTCCAAACAGCATTTGTGCTGCATAAAATATATCTGTGAAGGGGAAAGCACACCTTGAGGTTCCAACATTCCATCTGCCTGAAGGATTCTCATAAATAATGCAGTGGTTTTGAAAGGACAATTTAAATAGTTTGTCTTAAATTTTCTTAATCTTGGGTGTCATTCTTCTCTATGCTTCTTGATGATCACAATAAGCCCATCATATTTTTCACTTTACATCTTGCATCTCAGGGTATGCACACTAGGTCTCCTTTTTTTGTTGTCCAGAGGGTCATTGTTGAAAGACAGAAGGCTTTTGGGGTGAAGGAAAAAATACAATTTTAATTTTAGGTATAGGTTCCATTTCAGGCTTCTCAACCATGACTATGTCCTTTTAACGGGAGTTATATGCACATATCAAAGAAAATAGGTACTTAAATATCTGTTTTGATTGGCTGAATCTCTTTAAATAATTTATACACAACTGTAATCACAATATTTCTTGTCTGATGAGCTTATATGCTTGATTCAATGATGGGGAAAAAAACCAATAGGCTAAGCTGTTGATAGTAACTCCCAGGGAAAATATTCTGTACTAAAGGATTGCTACTATAAGTATTGAAAATCTTGAAATGTTACAAAAATTGAAATTATAAAACCACTGAAGGAAACTATTGCTTGTAATCACCATAGTCTTTTTCTCACAGCTTGACTCTATGACAGTTTGATGGGTTTATTGCAGTTGGCATGGATTGCTTTGGCTGAACTAAATGGCAGCTATCTCACATGCCCTTGATTGTGTTCAGATTAATCAGAGGCTTTTGAAGTGATGGCTTTTGTGTGGTTTTGAAGAATGATGCATTTTAAAAACTGATATATCAAGACATTTTAAAATAAAGGTATTGCAACAAGACCTGTATTGTCTCAATGAAATCCTACTGGGAACTTTCTACTTCTCTCTTCAGTAATACAGGGGCAAAGATTAGGTTAGTTCCTTGTTATGACAGAAGGAGTCTTTGCTGTTTTAAAAAAGTGTATACATTGCTTAAAATTACCATCTTATTCTAACCAAATTAATTCTCAGTCAGATCTGGAGATCCTCAGCGCAGAAGTCTGTTATAGTGACTAAAATATAATTGGCTTAGATGACAGTTACAGAGACTGTGGCTGTATTTAACAACTTACAAGTGATAGAGGGAGAATCCGTATTATAAAAGAAGTTTAATGTTGAAGTATTTAATAAAATATTTGTCATTCACTTTGTTCTGATCACAGGTTCTGCTTATAGACAGATAGAAAGAAGATAGATAAACAGAACATAGGCAGTACATACCCTTTGACAGCTACAACATAAAGCATCTGAAAAAAGAAGGGGTTCCTCTCAGCTGCTTCTTATGGGTTAAATTTATTCAACATCCTTTTTCATTGCCTGGTGGGTGACATGTGTAGTCCCTCACAAAACAAGGGCAATATGATTAGCCATCATTTAGATTAATTCCTCTCCATAAATCTATCAGCTTGAGCTGCTAATATTTACATGTAAAGCACTCAGCATCTGAAGCTTTGCATTATGTGTAGTAAATCATGATGGAAAATTTGTATTACGTTGTCTTCTTTCTGCTATAGCAAAATTCCATAATGTGCCTTAAATGTTTAGTCTATTCTAGTTATTAAATGTCTCAGGTGATGCAGTATAATCTCATTGGAAAAAACTCCTCTTCCTCAAGGTAATGTAATACCTTTTTCTGCGACCAGCCTCCTTGATTCCAGTGGAGGTAGGATGAGGTACTACGGTCCACCCAAGCAACAGTCACAGAATGTCATTAACATAATTTTCCTTTTCTTTGTCTATAGGATTTAGTCATTTCCATTTCATAGCCTTTTGCTGCATCCCCTTTAAAACACCTTCCATTTAAACATGTCTATTTCTCTTCAGGAAATTTATGTACGGAGTGGTAAGAGATTGAATCATCATGAGAGATGTCTCACTTCTTTTTCCTAAAGTTCCCTTCTTTCTGGAGTCCCTAAGGTATTATGGCCTATACAACACACAACCCACTTTCTTATGCTCCGCTCATACTAGCCCCTTGCTACTAATTTGTGGAGAAAGTCACAGCCCTGCTTGCTCCTTCTTCAGCCGCTCCTCAGTCCACATAGAGATATCAAGGCTGTAGTGTTTCCTGTTCTTTTTCTTATATATCCTTATCTGTGAGAATCTTTGTCGAAGATAGGTATCATGGGAGACTGGACTAACACTCCCCTGGGTAGCTGCATTAGTGTAAGTTACAATTAGCCTTTAGTTAAAATTTAAATATGCGATTTTATAGAATATGCAATTAGATTTTGATCTCTCCAGTTCTCGAATATTTTTTTCCTTCTCAGAAATCCCTCTAATTTGCAAAAAAACTTAACCTACAACTGACCTAATCTCTCTGCTCATGTCATTAGAATAACTCTAAATCTCTGAAGGTAAGTCAAAATGCAGTGTCCATTCTAGCACTGCTGAACACTTCACCAGCTTATCTGTGAGTCCATCGTCCCTGCTACTGAGGAGAATTGGTTACATTCTCCCTCACTAGACGTCAGATCAAAGTGAATTTTGCTAATTACTTCTCAGTATCGGAGCTCACAATGGTAAAAATTAAACTGCCAGACAGAAAAAGAGCAAGACAGCTAAGTAGTGAGCAACTGTCAATGGCAATTATTTCTTGGTTACAGCATCCATTTTATTAAAGGTAATATAGAAATCAGGGAAAGTGTTTAAAGGTTCAGAGATGGTAATTACTTTTTTCCTCCCCACCCTCAAGAGATTTGACTTGTTTTACCTTCCCTTTCACCTTCCTCTAAATTTTTCCAGCTCTCAGTGAATCCTCTCTAAAATCTGCTGAGACCATTGATGGGCCCTGTGCTACCTCTTTCTCATGTTTGAAATGAAAGTAGAAAGATTCTTCCACATTGTAGGTTGGAGATCATCATCAAAATCCCCTTTGCCTCAACTGAGACTTGGCTTTAAAGATGTGTGTTCATGCATAGTTAAGTGAACTGGAATCCTTCCAGGAGGAGGTTTCAGCACCACCCTACTGAAGTGCAGGGTTTGTATCCATAGTGGAGTTTGTGATGCTGTGACAACAGCGAGGCTGAACTAGAAACAGGAGTGTCGCCTCCTGCAGTATCAGCAGACACCTTCCTTTTAAAAGGAAAAAGATCAAAATTCTATTCTGTAAGACAAATGAGATATTTATTTCTGTGAATTATAGTTTGGGTATCACAGTAAGATATATAAGCATGCAAGTAAGAGTTATAGCAAGAGTTTGTTTTTTTTACAGTTCTTGCTTTTTTTTCTCACAGGTTTTTTTCTCCATTTTTTTGCCTCAATTGTGACATTTAGTACTGATTTCTCCTTTTCTTTTTTTTCTTTTCTTTTCTTTTCTTTTTTCTTTTTTTAACAATAAACCCTGAGATTTCTGTTGTTTAAGATGATATCGGGAGCAAGGGTCCTAGGCACAAGCATTCAGTAACTCTGTCTGAAACTGCTTACATTTCCCTGGTATTTGGGATAGTCCTCACTTAGATTTTGAGAAATCTCACTGTGAGGAATGAAAGAAACAGAATACGAAAGAGAAGGGCAACCACAAGATAAAGTTGCTTTTTCATGGATGAAGAAGAAATACATACGGGCTTGTATTATATCTCTTCTATAGAATGGAAAGAACACATCTTAGTATGTGTTTGAATTTTGTCAGGAGTGAAGAAGGCTTAGCTTACTAAGAAAATAAATTAAATACTCTATTTTTTATTTGCTGTTGAAATCTGGATGATACAGAGTGATTGCTTTTACAGCATTATTTTTCATTGTACTCTTTTATAATGTTTTTGTCATCTGATTTGAAATCTTCCAGTCTAAGGGATCATTATTACCTTCAGTAGGCCAGTCCATGTTGCAGTGTACCTCACTGTAGGAGACATACTTTCTTTCAGTTCAGCCTGTTGAATGGTTAGCCATTGCCATTCAACAGTGGCCTTCAGGAGTATTTATGTTACCCTCAAACTCATAAGTTACTTGCTTAAAAGCAAATTATTGCAAAAAGAAGTTTCAACTAGAACTGCAGCATTTGTATACTTTTGCTGGTATATACTTTTAATATGAAAATACGAATTCAGCCCTCATTCTTTATAAGCTTAGTAACATATTCTGGGTGGTACTTAAACATTTAAAAATTCCATCAGATCACCTCCTCCAATCTGCCCATAATGTTGCTTCTGTCAGTAGTTTCTCTTGCTTTTCGCTAACACCTTTCTCCTTTGTATGCTTCACTAGCTTCTTACTTGTTTATATCTATGTTTAGTCATCTTATCTTTGACATTGAAGTTCAGTCAACTCCCAATTATTTATCCGAGTGCCAGACTGACCATATCAGAGACACAAAGTTGTCTCCTTGCACAACTGGTTCAGGATCAGCAGAGCTTATTAAGTGCAGACCCAGCATCGCAGACGTAAATGCATTGCTCCCAAGACCAGCACAGGTGGGTTTGGTTCTGACAGCAAGGTACAGAGGCTTCCAACTACTGCAGGAATAAGCTTGAGTCTTGCCACATTCATAAAAGCCAATACAGTGCTGTTCATCCTGAACCTTGGCTGGCTTCAATAACCTTTATTTGCCTTGTCTCTGTCATTCCCATTATTTTCTATATTTTTATATTATTCAGGATATTTCAGCCCTCAGTACTGAAAACGGCTTTCCTTTCTCCTCTAATTCTGTGCTATTCTTTTTCATATGTATTTGCTTTACAACTGAGCATTACATCTACCCATGTTCATATTGCATTTGTATTCTGTCAGGGTTTCTCCTATACATCTTTCTCTTTTTTCAAACTTTGTCAGGATCGTCTCACCAACATCTCCTTAAGTCGTATTTGAGCTCCTCAGTATGATGTCTTTGACTAATAGGATTGTAAGTGTCATGGTCAGTGGGACCTAGTCATTTACAGTTGTAAAGCACGTTCTGACTTCTGGTATTTCATGTTTAATAAAACATATTCTGTGTCTATTGCCCTGTCTCTCCCAAAGGAAGGAAGGAAAGACTATAACAGTAAAACAAAAACAGATCAGGCATTCTTTGTAGATTTACACCTACTCCTGAAAGTTACATCACGCTTAGAAAACTATTTTGTCTTCTGAATTGTATTTTAGTCTTCTTTGTACTCTTTGGCTTTATTTGGAACTAAATGCAAAATTGCATCCAATGCAGATCAACACTTTCAAACTGAAACTCTGCCCTTCTACCTTCAGAGTTTACTTTTTTCCAATGTGGAAATGCTGGCATTTTAATGAAATACCATGTTCTGATTGTGTATGAGGATCCAAGTGGATTAAATCTACAGATAAACATATGTGCATTTGTCATACTGACTTGACTTAGCAAATTGTCTGTAATTTCACCTTTCCTTACAAGAGTGAATTAGCTCAGTAGTTTGATTGCAAGTAAAAAGTGGTGTGTTTTTTTTCATACAGTATAATAACTTAAGACCTAGAGAATACTTGGTATGACACTTTATTATGAACTTTCATTCTTCTTGAAATCACCAAAGAAGTGAGTATATAGACACAATACGATCTTCCAGCTGTGTATCATCTGAATACAACGTCCTCGCTAGATTTCTATGAATTGAGTTGTACATTGTGTAATGACCTTTCATTGACTTCATTGCTGGACATATTTACAGTTGTTAGTAGCTTAATTTCACACATTTAGGTTTCAGTATAATTGTTACTGTCATGATGATTACAGTAGTTATGGTAATAATGTGGCTCCAGCGTACCATTGAAAAACTACTCTAAGGATGGTCAGAAAGTCAGCTATTTCTAATAACCAAAACAATCAGTTTCAGGTTCCTTGTTACAAGTTCAAAGATGCCGTCTTCAAACATATTTTTATAACCAACTGAAATAGGAAAGTTTAATAATCCATTGCCAAGGTTATTTAATGAAGGAAAGTGATGTCTTGATTGTTGCCCTTATTGTGTTTTGTGTTTGTTCTTACCTGCAGCTGTCAGTGTCACACCAGTCAAATGGTAAAAGAAATAAAAAGGTTTGAATATATTCTGTTTTAATGCTGCAGTAAAGTACAAAGGCATGATCAAATGGACAAATTTGGGATATCTGTATGGCACACAGCTCTAGATCAGAGGCTCTGATTTGCCAGTTTGAAAATAGCACAGCTTAGCAGGGACTGAGAGTTATTATGTGATGATTATTGTGTAGTGAACTGGTTAATTCACTTCCTAATTGACAGGTTGTTATATCCACAAAAGGTAATGCCACAATTGGCGCTCTAGTTTGCACTATTGGTAGAAACAGTGAGTGCTGAATAGGGTATACAGACTATGCTGTTGTCTTACCATCACAAATAGTAGTTCAATGGCAGCAATTATATACGCTGGTGGGAAATTAGGGTAGCTTTTTTCTAATGCGAACAATGCAAGGCTCAGGATTTGAGGGCTCTCCATTTGGTGCCTTTCACAGGAACTAAATAGGTTGCAAAAAAGAAAAAAAAATCTATTAGAAGTATGATTTGTCATACTTAATCTCCATATGTTTGGGTGTACCAAGTAAATATACTCAGAGTTCTCAAAAGGATAATATTTTTGTCTAACTGTGTGATCTTCAGAGCTTTCCCAGTGGTCGAGAGGGCTTCTGAGTATAAAATAATATAGCCTATATTTGTTGTAGTTACATATATTGATATGTCAAAGTAAAGACTTACTTTTTGTACTACTCTCTCTACATACACTGCGGCTGCAGCAGAACATCTTGTATACTAAAATATGACACCAATTTGGGGATCTCTCTTCTATCAAGTCGGAGATTATATCACCGTATCAGTAGGCTTACATAGCACCATTACAGAGTGAATAAACAAAGGAGATACACAGGAGTGAGATTTTTCATATGCTAGCAATTCTTTTAATTGGTAGACCCTGACAATTTTGATCAAAAACAGAGGGGAAAGGACAGAGAGAAACAGAGAGAGAGAGACAGAAAGAAAGAAAGAAAGAAAGAAAGAAAGAAAGAAAGAAAGAAAGAAAGAAAGAAAGAAGACATTCTTTCCCATTTAAAATAGCCTCAGGATTCCTGTCCTCCCTAAACAACAAACTGAGTTCTATACTTAGATTTAAATTCTCTTCATAGGTTCTTTTTACTACTTTACTTGCTAGATTTATTCCATTATCAGATATTCAGATCTGTCCCAAACCAGTAACTATTGATGACTCATGTCTTCACGATGAAAACATACTGCAAGGAGAACAAAGCAAAATATTAATTAGAGATGACTAAGTGGAAAATTTTTATATTTAGTCACTGGCATTGAATATTTTCAGTGGGTCATGAAATTGTACTAAAACACACAGAAAATGCAAAGTAATGCATATGTGACCTTACTGTGCTTTTTGGTGTTTACCTCTTATCCTAAGACTAACAGGAACTGGAGCTACAGGTCTTCCAGTTTTCTATTCCTTTGCTATTGCAGATATTCTGGATTACAGTACAGGGTCTAGTAAGCATGTTCTTCCCGTTAACTCATTCCCCTCTCTCACAACTGAGCTACTGAGAATGCAGACTTTTGTAGAAGACTGAGAAAATTGTTGTATCAGAGTTTTATTTTTGCTCAGCTCTCAGAAGTAAGTGATGATTTTTAAATGCTGTTGATGAACTGGATGAATTCCCATGCACTTCTTTTGAAGACAAGCCTTGTTTAGGCATATTTTCATTAGCAATTTAAGAAAAACTATTTTCAATGTTTTGTGTCTTAAAGTTGGTCTAATAATGATATAACTATTGATTACCACTTGTAAGGTTTGTGGGAGGGAGCAGCAAAGAGTTGGAAAATCTAGAATATCTCTAGCTCAGCCTGCCTCATTTATATTTTAAGTCAGAATCAGATGAGAATATTCAAGAAGTAGAAATACATCAGCATTGCTAAATACCAAAGCTTGCAATGCTGGTCCAGTCTGAGCACAGATTCCCAATACTCCCTGAAGACTGAAGACATACACACACACACACACCTCCCCACCATGGTGGTGGCTTCAACAGTGCTTCTGGAGGGTCCTCACTAAGTGAAACCACATTCTGAGCCTTCCTGGTTGTCACTTTTCTCTTCCTTCCAATAGGTCGTGAGGGAGGAGAAGGATGAAAACGGCCATGTCAGGTTACTGTTCGTTCACTCCTCTCACTCCTTTCCTCTGCTTAGTGGGGACAAGTAGGGTTGCCCAGGGTAAAGCAATTAATACCTGACGTGCCAGGACTACTCCAGTTTCTTCTCCCCTGGTATCATCCCATGCAACCAGCCATGAGTCATCCTGGATCCCCCATATCACTTCAGCTCCTCAATATCTAATTCCAGTATATCAGTCCCCTCAAGCCAGCATCATCCCACTTACTTGCACTTTCCAAATGCTACATTCTGGTCTCAGTGTCAGCTCTCTCATTTGTATGTATTTATTTATTTGATGAGAGGAATAGGGAATACGTTATTTTTCATAGGTCTAGGAGGAGTTTCTTTTCATTCAAATATCATTCACTAAGGTGCCAATTTCTGATGTAGCCTCCTCTGAAAATGTTAGCATTCTTGTTACACTTGTATTATTGCACAGTAAGATAGGAAGTTCATCCCAGAGGATGAACAGCTGAATACTAGCATCAGAGAGGAGCGCTATAGAAAAGGGAAGCTTTTCATCAATTCATAGTTGAACAAGGAAATTGTGAAATTGTGCTTTGCTGACACCCAGGCAGAAAATGGACCCTTAAAAAAAAAAAAAAAAGAAAACAAAACCAAACAAACAAAAAAAACAACTTAGGTTGAAAAAAAGAATTGGATCAGCTAAAAGTAAGAATCAGCCACGTTTAAAAAAAATAGCCTTATTGTTGCTGAGTAGGTTAATAGCTATCTGACAGTACAGTTCTGATATTATAGAGGTTGAGAAGCATGAATGCCACTTACAGTTGCACTATAAAAAATGAGTTTATTTTTACTGCTGGAGAGGTCAGAGCTGAACAAAGCAAACACTAAACTTATGTAATGTCTATGTTAAATGATTACCACAGTTTTTGATGTATAGGTTGTTTAGGTATTTTACCTGTATTTCGTGCCCAAAAGCATAAGTTGCACATCCTATATCTCATTTTGGCAATGCCTACAATATAGAGAAACACCTTTACCTGAATTATTGTGATGAGAGGTTTGGTTTGAGTTGGAGCCTATGTCTTTAACAGGGATATGGCTATAATGTTGTAGTTTTCCATTTGCTTCCCTGAAGTCACAAGCTACTTGCGGAGTGGTACCATAAAACTTTAATACACTAAATCTCCAGTGAGGTACCTCTATGATGTTCAGAAGAAAAACAAAGAGTATCCATATAAATTTTGGACTGTTACCTCCAGGTAGTACTTCAGATATGGCACTTTCAGCTTTAAGAGCAATTAAACAATATCCCATGGCAATGACCCTGCATTCCCTCAGTCATCCCACCTTTGCATCAGTCGGCACCCCGGGATGATGGGGTTTCTATCGTACAGTTTTGTCTTTGCTACATTTTTAAACAATCCCTCAGACCTCAACATATATTGAATGACAACATAAAATCTAACATGTCACTGGGAAAATTCTGCTAAAAGTAAAAATTAATATGATATTAATTATAAATCTCCCTGTG